>NC_030678.2:91290403-91590403 GCF_000004195.4 Xenopus tropicalis | reverse complement strand
TGGGATAGATGGAAGGTTAGCTTGCACTATTTCAGTCTAGCAGAGAAAAAAAAGAATAGCTACAGAGGCCATAATAAATACGCAAGTATGTACCACTCTTTTTGCTGTATAGATTTATAAAGGCCAAGGTGGACTGTGATCTACAGCACATATCAGGCTGGTGAATAGTGACAAGTGAACCTGTCCCATTTTGCCATAAAATTCATGAAGCTGTTGGAAAATTGGCAAAATGGCAAACATTTGCAAAATACATCACAGTCAATAGGTGTTTTTTCTCAGCGACTTTCTCACAATTCAGCTTTCAGCGATTTTTTTTCATACCAGTAACATCAGTAAATGGGTATAAAACCCAACTTCCCCAGGGTCAGATCAGAAGTGTCTATTCATGTACACTTCTTCACATACCTGTTATTAATAAAATTTTCTCTGTCCTAAAGCCTATACTGGTGGGAGACCCTGTGTGTGGAGAAAAAAGTACTCGCAGGGTCCCAGAGGCAGGTACCAGATCATAAGTATGAAGTAGGAAGGTCACAAGGTTAATTGGAAAAGCAGTTACATCCATAGTCAGAAAGAGACAAGTGGTTGAAACAGGCGGCCAGCAGGCACATTCTCAAAGTCGGGTAAAGGTAGCTAAACATGAATACAGGCTCAGTAACGCAGGAAAAAGTACTTTACAATAACATTTAAGTCTGGCACCTTTGGATTTATGTGCAATAGGGGTAATTATGCTTGCCCACACCAATACAAGTAGTTTGTCTTGTGTGAAATAGGACAAAACCCCTTACAAACAGAAGTCCCTGTCACAAAATTAAACATACCTAATTACCCACAATGCAAGGAACCAAGAAACACCTATGGACATGCTGACACATGATAGTAAACATCATGTCATCAGTCTTCACAAATACATGAAGGATTTTTCTGAGAGAGGAAGTCAGACACCAAAGTACATGTATACATAAAAGAAATTCTGTGTTTCTTCTAATAGAGGACTCAGTGCAGCGTTTCTGTGAGTACTTATGGCTGTATTTACACAGACCTTTCTGATAAAGCTTACTTAGTTTTCACCTTTCCTTCTCCTTTAATGGTTGGTACAAGCCAATCTATTATTTATTAGCACATATTGTACAGTATATATTAAACATAGACATTACAGAAATTAAGACTACTAAAAACAAAAATAAATATTAAAAATGATCTTACTTGAGTCCTCTGTTTTTGTTAATGTTTTGAGATTTTAGTAGCTTGTTCAACCAGATGAACCGTCGTAGTGTTTTTGGCAACAGCCTTCCACTTAGACGGCTGCACACCATTGCCATGCTGTCTGAGTCTCTTCCTATTATAGTACAGACTGCACCTCCCAGTGCATCACTTACAGAAGAGTTTAAAGGAGGTGATAAAACCTCTAATCCATTACTGGCTAAAAAAAGTTAAATATTCGTATTAGTATACATTTCTTCAAGCTGTTCCTAAAAACGCCTCAAATCATGATACTTGTTTTTAATCCATACATTTAATAATATGTGTTTTATCTTAAGGAATTTAAAGAGGACATTTCAAACAAACTTGTACAGATATAAGATCTAATACCTGAAATCCCTACTCCAGATAAGTTAGATCATAAAGTAAGATCATTTAAAGATTAAATAAACCCCAGTAGGATTGTTTTGCCACCAATATGGATTCATGTAGCTCAGTTACCATGAAGTACAAGGCACTGTTTTATTATTGCAGAGAAAAAGGAAATTATGTTTAAAAATGTAAACTATTTGCTTAAAAATACTATGGGGGATGGCTTTCCAGTATTTTTGAAAATGCATGTTTATTTCCTATTGCTACCTATTGTCATCTCAACAGGACAGATTGCAAAATCACTTAGCTAACTGCAGTACACAAGAGACAAAAAGTACATTTTTACAGTAAAACTTCAGCTTTAATTTGACATTTTTATACATAAAGCTGTGCCAAAGTCTTTGTATCCTTGACCATTTTATTTATTTTACTGAATAAAATAAAAATATCACAGCGAACAAAGTTTCAGAATTTGTTATAATACCAACACTCTAAATTATTCTGTTGCAACAATAACAACTATAAGTAATTGTGTCCTGTTCTTCCAAACAGATTTGCTCAAAGTTATTAAGGATGACACATGAACCTCTCAGTTTTCAAATATGCTACAGTTTCTGAAATCATGAATTTGACCAGGCCATTGTAAGATATTTGCCTTTTTTTGTTTCTGACAAATTATTATTTTGGCTTCGTATTTGGGATCATTGCCCTAATGAATTTTCAGTTAACAGTTTTTAGCAGACTGAAATAAGCTATCTTGCATTAGCCACAATGCCT
The DNA here is from genome assembly GCF_000004195.4 of Xenopus tropicalis. Lineage (NCBI taxonomy): Eukaryota > Metazoa > Chordata > Amphibia > Anura > Pipidae > Xenopus > Xenopus tropicalis. The sequence continues at coordinate 91,588,054 of NC_030678.2, read as the reverse complement.
TCTGCACCCAGAACTTGGGAGAAAACCTTGTCACTAAAGCTGGCCATACACGAACCTATAATATCGTACGAAACCTCGTTTCGTACGATATTTGGTGCGTGTATGGCAAGTCGGTGAGTCGACCGATATCGCAGGATGCTGCTGATATCAGTCGACTCACCGATCGGGCTGGTTAAAAGATTTTGATCGGGCGCCATAGAAGGCGCCTGAGCAAAATCTGCTGTCAGGGCTGAATCGGCAGAAGGAGGTATTGTTTCTACCTCCTTATCTGCCGTTTCAGTCCTGACTGGTTAGTGGCAGAGTGTACGATCTTTCGTGCGACCGATGGTCGCACGAAAGATCTACAATCGCCACGTGTGTGGCCACCTTAAAGGAACAGTAACACCAAAAAATGAAAGTGTATAAAAATAATTACTGTATACATACAGTACAGTAGGTGGAGTCATGGATTGATTGACAGGTCTAATGCAACCTTTGGGGATTTGCACCCTTTGCTGAGAATATGTATTAGAGTGCACTCCAACCGGCTCAGTCAGTCATTTTGTTTGTGCTGGAATCAGTTATTTGAGTAAGTTCTATCACATCTACTAGAAAAGGGAGCCCTACCTTAGACCTACCTGTCAATCAAAATCTGATCCCAACTTCTGCATAAAGAAAGAATGAAGAGAGACAGATGTTAAGAGAAGAACAGTGAATAGTAACTTGATTATATCAGAAATGGTACAGAATTTTTAATTGATTATATTCAGAAAGTGTCATATTTCCACAAGACAACGTTTATATTACTTTACTTAATTTTCGCAACAGTTCCCCATTAAGGGCACAGAGATGCTCCCTGTGAACAAGGATAAAGACTATTTTCGCTTCCTTTTAATCTGTGGGAACACTTGAACACTTTTCTGTCACACCACTGGGCACAAATAAAATGCTAAGTGCATTTTGCCATTGTTTGTTTGCAGTGTCTTATTTTCTCTATTGTGAAATCTCTCTTTTTGGAGCAAAAATTAAAAACTAAGAAGGCAGCTCAAAAATGAGTGTCAAAAGCACAGGTCAGCCCATGAAAAAATTCTTGAGGGGGATACCATAAGGTTAGTTACCTCCATTCCAGACTATCTACCCATTTAAGAGGTAAAGCTGATTATGAATTCAATACTTTGTGGTCATTTGGAATGTTAAGGTCTTGGAAAGTTATACACCTCAACTGGATAGCCAACCTGCAGCATAAAGAAATAAAGGGTACCCAATTTTATAAGGTCTGGAAATGTTGCACAACCAGAAATGGGTTCACTGTATAGGGTTACCCTCTCTCTTTTGTAGTCTTAACTGCATTGCTTGTTTTTAATTAACTCTTTTCTTAGTATATCCATCTGCTATACATTACTGAATGGATTTATGGTTAAAATATATTAATCTCCATGTCATCCGCAGTGCCAGGCCAAGCCAGACAGTGCTCTTGGCAACCCGGCTGGCCAACATGCCCAACCAACACCCCTCTTTTACAAGTGAGCACGCAGAGACAGGGATCAGAGACAGGCCCAGACTAGGGGTAGGCAGATAGAAAACAAACATGCCTTGCACCTTCCCCACCTCTGCGGTTGCACCCTAAACAAATGCCTCTTCTACCTATCCCTAGTTTCGGCCCTTGTCATCCCTTATATTTTCAACACCTAATGCTTAATAAAAATTATTGTCCCCAACTTGCACATATAAATGAATGTTGTTTGAAACAAAAGTAATACAAAAATGTATTAAGAGGTAAATAATGGTACAATTAATCTATCACAGAAGTGACCTAAGTATCATCTGCATTGTAGTTTTTTGGGAGTTAATAGCATTAATAAATAAACATATACTTTTTGTACCTTACATTACACATTACCCCCCGTTTTCAGTCTTGGAGCTGTGATCTCACTGATGGCCTATTGACTAAAATGCTTCAACGTGTACGCAGTATATTATCATATCAGCCAGAAAACAACTCTGACTTGCTGGTGTATCTTGCCCCCTACTGTTCATTTAAAATCTCACACGTTAAAGAGAATACATGTTAAGAACACCATTCCTTTTATCAATTCAACATTGGGCCAGGGGATGGCATTTCTGATTTAGTACTTTACATTCAGCTGCCTATATGAATAAAATGATTACATATTTGCTTTATAAATATATGGATTTTGCAAAGTGTATTGTGCCATTAATGTGGTGATATCTCGTGTATTTAAAAAATAGCCCTTACTCTTACAATGCTCCTAATGCAAACATTAAGGGGAGGGTAACCAGCCACATTGGTCATTTGCTGTTTGGAGGCAACATGATCCCAGAAACCCTTTAAAACAGATTTACATTTTCGTAGTGATCCCTATGAGATTTACAGCAACATCTGGGTGGCACCATTACTTCAAAATTAAAAAAAAGGGCTACAGTATTGTATTTACTTTATACTCAATAAACAGGGGGCAACCCCTTTGCTCTGCTATACCAAGTGGGTTGGAGACATACCTCAGATAGATGCTGATGACTGGAAAGACCTTACCCACTCCTACATATCCTTTATACTTGGTAGTAATGATGTTTTAACAATACCATATGATACATAGAACATACCTAACATAAACATGTCTCAACTCCATGGGCCTTAAACCAGACAGTTTATGTTTCAAATTTGAGGCTAGTTAGGTTCTGGGCCTGCCCAGTGATAACTGGATTTTGAGAGAAGGTAGTTCATTTTGTAGTACAGAAATAAAACATGCCAAATGTCCAATTCCCAGAAGTGTGTCCCCTGGGCTTAGTTGAGAATATTGTTCCTTGTCGGTATTTTGATTTATTGAGGCTTTTATATTATCATTGAAGCAGCCTAAAGCACCTAAGAAGTCACTAATAAAGGAGTCCTTTATGTCCCTATGTAAGATAACGTATCTAAGCAGAGAGTGCCTGGATACGTTTGAGAAAGTCTGGGGCCCATGGACTAATGAACTAGCCACATCTCTAACTTAAGACACTGACTAACATGGCATGACAAGCTTCTGATTTGTATCAAATATGTGCTTTAATAATGTTTACCACATGGGCCGCCTCCTCTCCTCTGTCTTGCTTTTCACCTCCTTTCTTTTCTATCCTTTAATGTGTTTGTTCACTTACTAGTTGTTTCTGCTACTAAGGACCTGTCACTTTTAGAAATCATTCCAAATTATTTTCTATTGTGTTTATCAAGCAAAATAAACTTCATTTTTGTGGATACTGTTATTAAGGCAAGCTTTGTATCACCCCAAAATCTTGTGTCCATGCCTAAGGCATAGAGGGGGGGCGGACATATGATTGACAGGTGGAATTTTTAAATGCCCTTATAATGAGTAAGGTTGTGTTAATTAAAAAATTACTTTGGGTTTCATGTTTAATATGAAAAGGACTTTTATTTTACAGCTTTTTATGTCTAGGTGACAGGTCCCCTTTAAGGAGAGATGATGCATTGTTTATACTTGGACATCGCCAATGATTTCTTTCTGTTAGTTGTAAAATAATGTTAGTTGTAAGTTGTAAAAGAATAAATAAAGCCTTTAAAAAATCTATTTTGCCCTAAAGGATGGGTTGTAGAAGATCCAACAAACTAAGGTACACATGCTTTATTTTTGCATGCTGGCTTGCATGAGGGTAGCAACAGCTGAAGCAGGTGCAATTAAGCACCAGTGCAGTTACCCACAGCCACAAATTAGAGCTCTGCTTACATTTACTTAAAAGGGAAAGTAAACCCTAAAAATAAATATGGCTAAAAATATCATATTGTAGTTACTGCACAATCCTAAAGTTTCAGCATCACAATAACAGCAATGATCCAGAACTTCAAACTTGTCTGAGGAAGTCCCCATCTTGGAAAGTGTCTGCAACACTTCTCAACATCAGCTGTTGAGAAGCTGAGCTTAGGGGTTGTCACAAATTATCAAGCAGAAAATGAGGTTGCCTATCATATAAGCTGATGCTACAGGGCTGATTAGTAAATTCTAATGCTAATTGCACTGGTTTCTGCCATGTAGTCATTTGCTAGTCAGCCTTATATTGTGACATTTTTATACTATATATTCAGTATATAATGCGTCGGTCCCTGAGCTCAGTAACTGACAGCAGCACAAAGCATGTGCAGTGAATCAGCAGAAAAGAAGATGGGGAGCTACTGGGGCCTCTGTAGATGCACAGATATCCCCTGCTAAAGGGCTGTGGTTGCCTTGGGTTGGTACAGAAGCATAAAACATAATGTACAACATTTCTGCCCTACTTCAGGTCCACTTTAGCACCTTTGTTAGTAAATAAAGCCATGTGATTTCACTACAACTAGAATGTAGTCTTTACAGCAAAGAAATAACTTTAGCATGTATTATGAATGCATTATGCATTTTTAAAAGACATATAAATGAGCGTTACCATTATTTTCCTTAATCTGAAAGGTGGCTTGTCTATTTAGCGTAAAATGGAGGTCTTTACTTTCAACAGATTTGCGACGCTTGCTATAAACTCCTTTCCAGTTCCATGTTGCTTCTTTCGTTTCTAAACTATTTTCCTGCAAAAATCACCAGTAATTTTTAAAATTAAAACCATTATTTATATTTATCTCTCCATATTTATTAATACATTTGAAAACATTATAAAATGTTAGTTTCTCCACCTTTTCTTTTTCTTCTTGTTTAGCAAGAAACATGTTGATCGCTTTTTCAACAAGACTGTAAGTATGATTTACAAACTGGGTCATTTCTTCTGAAAGTTCTGCAGAGTTGTCATCTAATAAACAAACATATGTTAAAATGATGTTTTATTAGTTATTATTCATTTGTTTACTATACGCTATATTTTATATATCTGATTTATTGTTCCGTTTGATGTTGGAAGAATTATAAGATCTGTATTAGACCTGTTGGTACCAAAAAGAGCATCTGCCAGATAATGTAAATCATTGTCTTGGCAGTTAAAGCCTTGTGCCTGCCAAGACAATGAATGTATGAGATACATTCATGCAACTAGATGCACATCATATACAGATTTTACCTCTGCTTTGCTGTTTATAATTAATAAAGTATTTTATAACTTAATAAATTGCTGAATTTTAAAAAATAGAGTTAAGAGTGCAAAGTTTTTCTAGGGAAAAGCTTACCTGTTATTAGGCACCCTGTCTGTTCTGCTGCCTTTGTACACTGATCCCAAAGCCATTCCGCTTTATGTTTCCCCATTTTTGCACTTGCTGCATTACTAATATCTGGAAGGCCCTAGGTGTGATAAACAAAGCAGAAATGTATAACAACAGATATATAACAATCATGGATATCTAGAAAATGATATATACAAAATATGCCCAATACAATTTTGAACACAAAAGCATATATGCAACCTTAATATAGCCATATACACTGTCAAAAAGATATAAAGCAATACAAATAAAAAGTCAGGAATGAAAACTAATCCAAATTTGTGTGCAAAAGGATATTATAATACCACAAACAACATTTTGAAGATTTAAGCATGCATTCTTTCTAGCGAACTGTACTATGTCTCTCTAATGTATAAAATTTATGTAACAGAACTAGTAATGTAAATGTTACCTATGGAATGAATTATGCTAAAGGAGGCATATACCTTTATTTTTTACTTACATGATTTTACATGTTAAAAAATGAAGTTAGTGCAGTTTTTAGCATACAGTTTTGATCCAGTTTCTCCATAAGATAATAATAATCTCCTGAACCCAGAGGTGGGCCAAGCTGGCCAGACACCTTAGGCAACCTGGCAGGCCACCTTGACCCCCCCTCCCCCTTGTGTTCATGTGAAGTTCCATTGCACGGGCAGAGGAGTGTGTGGTAACAAGCACCTGCTGAATGTCTGGCAGTCAGGAGAGCTGATGGGACTTTTTCATAAGCATAACCTGGTGATGTCAGTGAGTGGTAAGCAGAACTCCAGCAGCCCGAATTAGACCTGGGACCAGTGTTACAAATTAACGGCAATATATTTGTAACAGCTTGTCAATCTGACCCACCACCTGCCTCAAATTCACCACTCTTTGCTCCAAAACTCACCTAATTCCATATTAAGTCCTTACCAACCTTTCTCCTCCTGTTTGACATCACAACTCCACCCTGTGAAATCACTGCTACACCCATTTACGTGCTCGCCCACTTATGTCACCGCCCCCCCCCCCCTCCCCCGCCATTCCCGTCTAACTCCTGCCCTATCTCTCTATGCTCCCAGCTGGGAGCCATCACTGACATGGAGAAACATGCTATTTTTTTTTTTTAATCAGTATCCAATAGTGCATATCAGTAGGTGGCCCTCCATCAATGACTGATGAATTACACCCAGGTAACTGTGCAAGCAGTTCTTCTTCTGTAAATGCTGGGGGGCACCTCTCATGTGTAGAAACACACTTTTTTTGTCAGTATCCAATACTGCATATCGGAAAGTATCCCTACATCTGTTACTAATGAACTATCTCCAGGCAATGATGCAGGCATTCCTGTTCTGTAACAGCTGGGGAGTGTAGGAACATGTAATTATACAGTAGTACATATCAGACAGTGGCCCTCCAGCTGTCTCTGCGTAAGAGTGCAGGCAGGTCTTATGTTATTGAATAATGAGTAGAAAGCATGTTCTTACATGTGAGCAGACGGCCCTCCATAACATATATGAAACGTTTCTATTAGAAGCTGCTCAGTTTTCTGACAGCTGAAAGGTCACCTAGTTCCAATAGAACATTATGAGTGGCCCTCTAGCTATTGCTATTAAATCACCATTTGGCTTAAAGGGTGCCTGTCACCCAGACAAAAAAACAACTGTATAATAAAATTAAACAGGAAACCCAAATTCCTTATTTTGTTAACACATCCATACCCATTATAAAAGCATTTAAAAATCCAACCTGTAAATCATATTTTGCCTTCCCAGCCCCAATGCATAGAGGCAGGGCAGACAATTACCTTCACTTTCTATTCAGCACTCACTTCCCCCTTCCTCTTCCCCATCTGTGTAGCCAGTGCATGGACATGTGCATCAAGTCTCCCATTCTGGTACATAAATTAGAATTTGGGGTGATACAAAGTTTTAATTACAATGGCCACAAAATGACATCTGCCAGCTTGCTATGATTGTGTAATTCCAAGACTGAAGTAAACAAGATTTACATTATTTATATAGTGTAAGTTTATTTTGCTTGACAAACACAATCGAAAATAATTTGGAATTATTTCTTAGGGTGACATTTCCCCTTTAATCTAAGGTTGAAGTGAGTTGTTGCTGGCAGTTTTAACATCAGATACTAGGACACAGTAAAACATTACAGTTTGGAGCAAACTTGCAGCTCCAGTAGCTGTAGTTTTATAGGATGGAAAACAGAGAGAAAGGTGGGACTTGGACTACTGCTACTAATGCAGAGTTCTGCTTGTCACTCACAGTTATGACCATTTGGATGGCCATTTGTGGGAGAATGAATGTTTTCAGAATGCATATAATATTTTTATTATAAAATTAATGTAGTTGATATATCAGGGGTTTTACTGGCAGGTCACAAATAAGTAAGTAAAAAAAAATAAACCAGACAATGATTTATGTAGAATGCAGTTTCAATATGACTTTTATCCAACATGGCTTTTTCGAGACCTATACATGACAACCAAAAAAAACTTTAGGAAGAAGAGCTTGCCATATCCTGCTTCCTTTTGCTGGACAAATAAAACTGTATCATTTTTTTCACACTGTTCTCAAAAAAAGAGTTTCAGAAGTACTATTACCTTGTGTAACCTAGGCATTCATAAATATTTGTACTGCACCACTGAAGATGTATTTTAATTATCTAATTATCTGTTAAAAAAAAAATCATATTTCTTATTATACTATTTCTTTAAATCCTTACCAGTAGACTCGAAACATAGGAATATTCACTGAAATATTTAAGAACAAAATCTCTTCCAAGCTGCTTATATATTATTTGCCTTTTGTCAGGATCTTGTAGAAAAGGCTTCACTTGTGTTGCCAGCATTTTTCCAATTTTATCTGACACCTAAAGGAAAAATAAGGACACAGTCATCCCTCCTAGAATGTCATAATTATTACACAGGATGCCCATAAATATAAGCATTTTTAACATGGCACATTTCTTATACACTGTATAGTAGTTTGAAATCATGTACTTTAATATACATTTTTAAATATTTGTTGGTAGAAATTTTAAGTAAAAAGAGTATTGATCATGCAGCATAAAAAGTATAGTAAAACTCCATTTGCCACCCTAACATATATTTTCTGTTACAGAGAAGGCATAAATATATAAAAGTAGGAGTTATTGGTGTAGAAAGGTCCCACCTTTCAGGTAGTAAGTTGCCACCCATAAATTTGATACTTCCTATATTAAGTCCTTCCCATAGTTTACATGTGTTTTAAACAGAACCAAAGAGAAGAAACACATTGATGTATAAACCTGTCAACAAGAACACTGGATGAAAAGAATTGTGTGAAAAGAAAGAGATGAGGTGCCCTCTGAAAGATGCAAAAGTGGGCAAGTGTCCAAAAATGCCAGGGGGTGAGGTAAGAAACTAAATAAGTTCAAAACAGTGAGAATGAGGGTGTTATTTTTTGGAAAATGCAATTAATGCCAACCTATAAGCTCACCAGTGTCTGATTATTTCTGACAAATAGAACACCATCTTAAACAACCCAAATCCAATTGTCCCCCTCTTCAAATTCCTTTTGCCCAGCTCACTGCGTGCTTCTCCTACACTCACGGTGTCAGAATCCTCCGATCTTCGTGGTACCTCCTCCAAGGCCAACCCACTCTTTCTGTCCTCCTTTACACCCTTGCCTCCCCATCTCCTTAACATCCAACCCCAGGACATCATGGGTTCAAACCAAGACACCCTCTTAGCACCTTTCTGGGCCCCTCGGCCATACCCTAATTAGAAATCTCTACAAGCCCTGTAGAGGGTTTTTTTTAAATACAACCCACCAATGGCCTCCTCCAACCATCTTTCCTAGCCCCTCCTACACTCCGTGCACCAACCACCTTTCTCCCCATTTCTCTTGTTTATCCTGGAGTTACCTTATACCCTTACTAGTCAAGGGACCCTTGTGGTTAACTTAACTTACCACTTTCTTATTGTAGGGGCTTAATACCACCAGTAGAACTTAGGATCTAATTACACAACTCATTTTAATTTAGGAAACACTTTTTGTTCTTCGAGGTTCTGACAAACTCCACTTCAGAAGGGAAGGGGAATTTAACCCTGCACTTTTTATGAAAATATATGATTTTTTTTATTTTTTTTATGGCCTTTCAAAAAAACACAGCACCATTGAAGCCCATTCTTGGGAAAGTAAATGGTCCGTCAAGAATCAAGGCAATTGTAACCAAACCACCCACATGGGGAAAGAAGCTAGATTTGAATCCTCAACCATCTTCTTATAAAGCAGCTTCCCTTACCAATACACCATTGGAATCCTACTCTAAGATATGTAGTAAATTTGGTTGCAGGTGGTCCTTCTTGAAGAACCAAGGCCACTGTTAGCAAACCATCCCTAAAAGACAGAAGAAGCTGGAATTGAATGTTCAACCTTCATTTTATAAAGCAGCTCTCTTAACCACTACACCATCAATGCACCCTTAAAGTGGACCTGTCACCCAGACATAAAAAGCTGTATAATAAAAGCCCTTTTCAAATTAAACATGAAACCCAAAATATTTTTTTTATTACCACATCCATACCCATTATAAAGGCAATTAAATATCCCAGCTGTCAATCATATATTGCCTGCCCCGCCTCTATGCCTTAGGCATAGAGGTGGGGCAGACAGTTACTTTCACTTTCAATTCAGAACTTCTTAGATGTTGCTGCACTGCTCACATTCCCCCTCCCTCCTCACCATGTAATTTTGTAACCAGTGCATGGACATGTGCATCAGGTCCCTCCATACAGGCACAGAAACAAGATTTTGGCAGGATGCAATGCCTGCTTTGATAACAGTGTCCACAAAATGGCCCCTGCCTGCTTGCTGCAATTGTGAATTCCAAGGCTGAAGAAAATAAGATTAAAATAATTTATATAGTGTAAGTAAAGTTTATTTTGCTTGCCAAACACAATAGAAAACAATTTGAAATTATTTCTTAAGGTGACAGGTCCGCTTTAATAGCAGATGGAACTTCATGAAGAACCAAGGCATGCCAAAAAGACAGATAAAGACTAAAGCTATATGCTGTATGCTTGGATTAGCAAATTAATTCACTGATGGTTCTTTATGATGAACTAAAGTCACTGTAAGCAAACCGTCAAAAAATACAGATGCTGGAAGAAGCTTGAATTAAACTTGAAAATGTATTTGTATAAAGCTGCCACCCTAACCATTACACTGTTAAAGCTCTATGCTTGTATAAGAAAATTGGGTGGCAGGTGGTTCTTCATAAAGAACCAAGGAAACTGTATCCAAATCCTCAAAAATGTCTATTGAATTCAAGAGTTTGGGTAGGCAAGTTTGGCTGCTGGTGGACCTTTATAAATAACCAAGATCACTGTAACCAAACCATCAAAACACATGTGGAATGAAGTTAACTTCCAACCTTCAACCTTTAAAAAAGGCTGGAATCAAAGGAATGAAAGCGGGTTTGAACATTCTTATTTAAAAAAATGGAAGCTAAAGTTGATCTCTTAAGCTTGATCTTAAGTCAATACCCACATTAATGGTTGTAGAGCAGCAAAAACAGGCACACACAGGCAGCATAGGGCAGGCAGAGTATGGCACACACAGGCAGCACAAAGCAGGCAGAGTATGAGTCTGAGGTGTGAACAGGTGAACAATGTGGGTGCTTACAGACTGAGTTGTGAACAATACAAGGGATTACAGGTGTAAACAATACAGAGGTTTACAGCCTGAATCTGAGGTATGAACAATGCATGGGACCAGTTAATCTCAGTACTGATACCATTTAAAGAGATACTGACACCAGAAATGAAAACTTTTTTACATCTATCATAACATTGTCTTTGCATGAGCTTTATAATTTTGCCATAAAAGTATTTCCTGATGCTTTTCCATTCCTTATCTGATCCCCCATGTTCTTCTATGAGGGGCGGCCATATTTGTGCAGCAGTAGTCCGTTAGCATTAGAAGCTATAATTGACAGGCTGAGAAGGGACAGTCAGGTTGGCAAAACAGTCAGGTTTAGGAACTTCAAGCAACAATTACATACAAAACATGACCTATAGGGAACTTTTTATGTAGATTCATAATTTGAAAAGTTGTTTTTTCTTGTCAGTATCACTTTAAAGCTTACCCAAAGGGAAGCAGTTACAGCAGTCAGACAGGTGGGGGCAACACAACACTGAACTACACCATTGAAACAACAAGCAAGCAGGCTTTAGCCTTTTCAAGTGGTTTGGGTTTTTTGGAGAGGATTATAAGGTAAATTTGAGAAACCAATTTTGGGGCTTCAGGTGTGTGTAGAATGTATTCTATAGTTAGTGAGCTTTAATTTGGCTTGAAGAAGGTGAATTGGGTATGAAAAGCACGAAGTGCTTGAAGCCTGAAGTGTTATGTTTGGATTGTATGGATCTGGGAGAAAGCAGCAGTGTAGATAATATAGCTGAAATGCCATGTAATAATTGCAGGTTTGGGAGTGGCAGTCCTCTGGTTTCGTAGGAAGCAGCTAATTTTTCCCATGAAATACGAGGCTGTTTGTTATTCCATAAAAAAGTAATGCGTATTCTATTAATGCTTTTGAGAATCTTTGCAGTAAGGTATACTGGGGCATAATGAAAGATGGTTGGTCAATGGTAATTTAGCACAATTAGCAAGGTCAGTTGACAGAGAGGATATAATAGGGGTTAGGTTAAGGGTTACATACTGCTCTAGGTTTTCATGTATTATAATACCCAGATATTTGAATATAAGGAGGAAACTCATTTAAGAGGTATGTCTAAGGGAAGGGATGGGGGTTGGGAAACCCAATTTATTCTTAAGAGAATAAATATCCTGAGAAGTGACCAAATTGATTCACTGTTTGTAGTAGAGCAGATAGAATATTAGTAGGTCATCTGCAAAAAGCGAGACTTTGTGAACAACTGTTTGGAAAGCGAGGCCTTTTATAGAATGCGTGTTTAGTATGTGTTAAGTAAGCAAATCAATTTAGCTCACATATGAAGCACTGGGGGACATAAAGTGTTGCGTGTCCTGTCCTCAGTGATCCATTAGCAAAAATTAGGTGTGGCTGGGCAGCATGCCATCCCTATATCTGTGCCACCCTAGGCACGAGTCTTTGTGACCTTGCCACAAATCTGGGCCTGACTCTCTTAAGTCTATCAGCCAGAATTTTCACTAATATTTTGTCATCGGCATTAAGTAAAGAGATTTGCCGATAATAGGAGAACTCCATCGGATCTTTCCCTTGCTTTGGGATAACCACAATTAGGGCCTCAGAGTAGGATGGGGAAAGGGACCCAGTATAAGTATCAAAATGTCTGAGGTGACCAGGGCCAAATCAATTCTAGAAAGTGACTTGTGGGCTTGGCAGTGGCAGGAATAGACTTGCTGTGTCGGGTACTTTCATCTCCATGCCTCCTGAAGGAGCATGGAGGTGGCCCACTGCATCAATTTTGTAGGACCTTGATTGGAGAAATTCAGTCTATCAAGAGATGGGTCCATACATGAGTTAAAATCGCCAATTATGCAGGGCAGGACTGGAGGAAAATTGACTAATTTACTCATTATCTGATAAAGTATGTCTAAAGAGAATGGTGGTGGGATGTAAAAGTTAATGTCAGAGGTTTATATTCTATATTGGCTTTTAGGATTAAGTAATGACCAAATTGGCCAGACACAATCTTAGTAAATTTAACAGGTTGACTTTTCTTTAATAGAATTGAGATCCCACAGTAGTAGGTGGAATAGGTCTACTGGAACACAAAAAAAATTCACAAGGTCTCTGTTAAGGTAGTTAAATATTAAGCTTTGCTTGTATTTAAAATTGAGAATTCTTACGTTCCAGGAGAGTATAGTCAACACAGGTTGTTTTTTCCTAGGTTGCATCAAGCCCCAAGGAGTCCAGAGGGTTTCTTAAAGGGTTGCAATCCCAGCTAATGTCCTTATCCTGTTGATAGAGGGCCATAAACTACTTATATCTTGCCATTCAGCGAGTGTTAGTAGTTCATATGTGGAGGGTAATATTCCGTTGGATCCTTCTTGATAAAGAAAGGGCTGACTGCGGTTCTAGAGTTAAGCTGTCTTGATGCTGTAGCCAGTTTACTGCTGATTACTGGTCCATTCTAGTGTCTTGGACTGGAGGGGGGGAGGACCTTCCTCCTCGTCAGCCAGTCATCTGCTTCAGATGGAGTGGTAAAAAGCATGACTTTGTCTCCATCCTGAACACGCAACTTGGTGGGGTAAAGCATTTTATAGGGAATGGGTGCCTCCCTGAGCTATTTTTTAGCCGCAGTATATGTTGCGCTCTGTTTTTGGACTGCCGGTGAAAAGTCTAGATAGAGAGATATAGTAGCACCATTAAACAGGATAGGGCCTTTGAGCCTAGTGGCATTGAGTGCAGAGTCTCAATCCCTATAGTTGAGTGGTTTTAAGGAGAAGGAAAGGCTAGTAAAGAGATAACCTCAAGCTGCAGGCATACCTTCAGTTGTCTCAATAGTGTCCTTACGTCTCCCCATATTTCACCTGTTCAGAAGATCAGAAGCCAAACAGGAGCTGTGTAAAGAAAGTTCCCATAATGCCTCACTCCTGCACAGACACCCAGACCAAGTGAACATGCTCAGTTAGTTAGACTATGAGTCAGCTTCCTGCTGATTGGCTCAGATCCACATTCCTAAGGGGGGAGTGAGTTCTTAGCATTCTTGAGGGAGGGGGGAGCAGGAGAGCGGAGAGAGCTGCGAGTCTGTGGCAGAGGAATTCAAGACATAGAGAAATCTTTTTTCAGAGAAGTCAGTGCAGTGTTTCTGTGAGTGCTTATGGCTGTATTTACATAGACCTTTCTGATAAAGCTTAATTAGTTTTTACCTTTCTTTCTCCTTTAAGCAGAAAAAGGTGTGGTGGGGCCCTGGTGGAGATCTGGTGGGGGTCCAGTGTGCCCTTTCCACCACAAATAAACTGGAGAAAATATCCTGGCACAGAGTGTCTTTTAGCCATCTTTCAATAAAAAATTCTGGTTGCTTCCCCTCTGCTCTTTCAGGAAGGCCTATTATACGTACATTATTTCGGCAAAGTCTATTATCTGAATCCTATGATTTAGTGATGGTTTGCTGGAGTTGCTGTTTAATGGCATTTACATCCTGGGGACAGCATTGTCTAAATGGGATTAGACTTTTTTAATGACATGGTGTGCTGTCTAATATTCTGCAGGTCATGACGCACTAAAGAAAGATCAAGGTAATCTCCTCCAGCTGAGTGGCGGTTGCAGTGCAACTCTCAGTTAAGGCCACTAGTAACTTACCCATGGTAGGATCAGGAGGAGCAGGGTCTGGCTGTGAGACTGAGAGTATTGGCAGCTGCAATACTGCATCATCCTCTGGGGCTTGCTGCGTGTGGGCAAACCTCTTCAGATGGGCTGAACCTTCTGAGCGAGCCCTTTGTATTTCCCCATTTCCGATGTTGTGGGCATACAGAGTCGGGGGCTCAAAGACTGGCAGGAGAACTGAGCGGTGCGCAGAGCTAACATTATTTAGATGGCCATCATGGACATGCCCCCCAGAAACCACCTTTTTAAACAAGCATTAATCTTAGATGTGCACACCAATGAGTCTGTTAACAGCCCAGCTGCAAATATGCAAAAACTAATGCAAAAGAATAAGCTTCTGCTTTTAAAAACAGAAATGTAGTTAATTACATATAAAATCCAATATTTATTTCACTACTGTATTACCTTTATCAAGGATAAAGGTATCCACAACAGTAGAGCTGTACATAAGGGTACATAATATCCAACAAGCAAACAAATCATTTAAGTATTGAGGGCTCTGCGTACAAGGTATTAAAAGGAGTTCCAATTAACCATAAATTATATACAGTAGTTATGATTAAAGAATTCCACAGCATGATGACATTATCACACTGCTTAGCACAAGCTAAATAATGAGCTGTGAATTTTAATCAAACTTTAACAAATCATTAGGGTTGAGGAGACTGCCTCATCCAGATACAAATAAACAAAAGGAATTCTGGGAATGAATTTCAAAAGAACTCTACGAAAATCCCACTTACATGGGTTTATCCTATAGGCTTATGCTCACCCACTGGGTTTTTAAAGCAGAAGCCAGAATAATAGCTCATCAGATTCCCAACTACAGACCAGTTTCACCCTTCTTGGGGCTCATAAGTGTAGTGCAGGGTTCTCTGATCAGCTTAGGTACAGCAGTGGGGATTCACAAACAGATCATTAGATTTGGAGAGAGCCCTGTTCACCAAGAACTGCAAATTCTAGATAAGTAAAGAAATAATGTGTTTTACTGTAGAAATCTATTATTAACAGGTCATATATGTGTCCCACTTTCAAATTATTAAACATGTATATATCCTACTTTATGCCATGGATATCCAGGTAGTAAGGTTTCACTGGCACATGAGTCCAACCACGGTTCATTAAAGAGAGTTTTTCCTGTAGTCGGGCTGTCACCTTCATAATGAATTTCCATTCCTGCAGGCATACAGATAAATACATGTATGGGCATTTAATAAAAAGGCAGTTATTTCCAACAGCTCTAAATGTGTCCCAAGCTGCTATTGCTATTTCAAATATTATTTTATTCTTTTTTCTGTCTGTTCTTTGCTTTGGACAGATTTTCAGACCTAAAAAGACCTGTCGGTCCCTATATCGTTTCAAGAGAGAAAGACAGCAGTTTAAAGAACATAAAGGGATAGTTTTTTAAATAATTAAATTAAGTTTCGTTATTAATATACAGTTTTCATGCGGCCATTCCCTTCAAAATCGGACAATTATGGAAACAAACAACACACGATAAGGGTAAATAATAACTATTTAATGTACACGCATTACTAATTGCAATTTAGACACGTTTCCACAAAACTATCCACTTTGCCCACACGATGTCAGAAACAAACCTACTCAATCTGCTACCTCCTCAACGCTTCCTGTACACTGTTTCTCTGTTGCTATGCCAACCTGCCCCCTCTCGGTAACAACGTACGTACACTACGCATTCTCTCCAGCACGTACAAGCGTCGAATGCCAACGCAACCGTAGTCTTTCCAGTTCGCTCCGCCTGCTGTGATGTCATAACTTTAGCCCCAAACAGGTCTTGAGCACCCGGAACTTGCTTGGGTCACTCAAATTAGAGCATTCTGATTGACCTTTCCTCCAATTAAAACTATCTGCTACCTTTTTCCAGAGAGATGGGCTATAATTTCTGCTCCCGTAGCACGGTTCATCATGAAGCACCGACCAGTTCATGAAAGGTGAGCGATATAATCGGTAATTATTTTTACACTTTGGACTTTTAAGGGTACCGTGTCATTGTGACAGTATGTATATTTGTTTATTTATACACCAGTCGGTTGATTTTTGTATGTTTTGTTACTTACCGTATCACTTGTTATTTTGCAAATATGTTGTTTAATTTGTAGCTTTAAAGGGAAAGGTTTCTTTACCATACTAGTGCAAGTATGAAGTCATGCCCATGAAAGTGTGAAAAGTTTCACATGTACCAGTGGGTGTTAGACCAGCCAGGAACAGATATATGTAAATGTGAGTTTAGAGCTTAATACATAAAAACTCACCTATATTCTATTCATTCCTATGGGATTTTCACCCATTGATAAATACACTTCTAAAAATCCCATAGGAATGAATAGAACATGGGTGAGTTTTTCTGTATTAAGCTCTAAACTCTTGATTTTGATAAATCTGCCCCTAAATGTTACCTTTCTGTTTTTAGTTTAGAATGATGTATAAGCTTTGCTATTTGCCATGCTTCGTCTGGCTTTTATTTCCTGTTAAACCCAACATGGCTAGATAAGTTGCAGGGTGAAGACACACGGAGCTGCTTAGTAGCAGCTACTTGTCATGGCTACTAAAAGCTAGAAAACACCCTGCCATAAACAATACTGAGAATTGCCTCTGCTAAAACACACATAGAGACATTTATCAGTAAATGATCAGCATTGTCTTTTTTTGTAGCCGTGAAAAGTAGCTGCTACTAGTAACACTGTGTGTCTTCACCCTTAGGAGGCTGTGGTGTGGCTACCGATTACCTGAGCCATAGGCTGCTATCCATTATTTTCAGTCTTAAAAAAATTAAAAAAATAAAAAATCAGGATACAGTTGGCCAGAAACTCGGATAATGCCTGGTAAGCTGCCAAGCCTTCAGGCTGTGTGTGGATTAAGGGTTTTATGAGAATGTACTCATTTTATATTTCAGTCAGATAAGTACAGCTCTTGTATGCAGCCAGCAATGACAGAGCTGCACTGGTTGCACCCCCCCTTCTATCTGGTAGTTAGAAATATTATGCAGCATATGTGCCATATAATGCCCATATAATGTCCTTTTTTACTTTCTGGCCTGCTGCACACTTGATATTATTATACCTTTATTCATTAAAACTAACGAGAAGTAAAACTCCTCCAATTTTAAGTTTCTATTCCTTTCTTGTCACTTTCTCAGCTTTCTAAAATCTTCAGGAAAATAGCAGTGCTTTAAAGAGTAACAAGTCTGTTCAAGTCCAAATATTGCTGATTTGTGAGTGTGGGAATAAATAGATACAGATGATAACTCTTTATTTGCTTGTACTAACCTTGAATAATGCAGATGCTTAAATTAATTATACCTATCAAAGGCATGTTTTTTTTTTTTATTTTTCTGGTATTCTGAGGGCAACTATCAGGAAACAACAGAACCCCATAAATCTAGTGTGTATAAACTTTTTTTTCCCTTACAACTGTTATACAGTGGACACTATCATACCACAGTCATGTTTCTACAAATCTGTGTATGATGTTAGCAGTGCAGGTATAAAATGTATTCATTGGAAACCCATTATCCAAAAGCTGATATATGACTGCCATTTTCTATACAGCCATATTTAAAAAACAAACGAAAAACAAACAAACAAAAAAAATAATTCTCAAAGCCTAAGCGACACATATGTTTTCCCTCCACCAATTGTACGTGTTTTCTTGCAAGGTGCCATGTATGTTTTTTTAAGTACAATGGCACACAGGGAGATTTGTCGCCTGCATTTAAGGGCAGTGGCACATGGGGAGATTAGCCACCCGCGACAAATCTTCGTTACTGCAGGCAACTAATATCCCCGCAATGCCATCCCACCGGCAAGAATGTAAATCGCAGGTGGGATACACGTCGCTACAATTTCCTGAAGTTGCCTCTCAAGGTACCCAAGAACATGTTTTTTTTTTTTCTGTGAGTCATAAATAATGACTACATTTTGTATAATCATGTCGTAGTGCTAAACAACTGATCTGTTTACTTTTCCTTTGGTACTATCTGACAGTGTTTATTGTCCTCTAACTGGGACCGGAGTTGATGTGACTAAACATAGTAGACACCAACACTGCTCTGCATTTGGGGAGCACTATGCATTTGCAGTATTTTCTGTCATTAAAAATCAAAGCAGCACACATAATGGGGATGCACATATTCTATCAAATCGTGATTTCTCTGCAAAAAGTTCAGCCAAATAAGTAACTATTCAAACACTAATTTGCATATTTCTATTTGAAAAAAAATCTAATGTTGTAATCACAGCTCAGCATCTCATGATTTAAGGGTTCAGATTCAGTTTGGCTAAATCCAGATAATTATATATTGCTTGTATATTACTGAGTCTTACAATTGGCAAACTCTTAATTCACCATATTGCATATTTGTTTTTATAGAATCCAGGTTGTGTTTTTAAATGAGTTTGTGCCACTGAAAAAAAAGTTTGTTCTGCTGATGTAATATATATATATATATATATTTTTTTTTTTTTAAGGCAATGTAGCACAGAGACCAAGAATTGGAAAGAAAACACACAACTCATAATGCAATCAAGTTCTGGCCATACCCACCATCAACCTGGAAGTAATGACAGCCCCTCAGTATGCATGTCTCTCCCTGTCCCTCAACTCTCAGCAGAAGGATCTTGCACAGCGGGTGATGTGACAATAGACTTGAGCTCACCAGAGTCTCATCATGGGGCTAGGTCTAGCTCCAGGCGAGTCAGGCCAGGCAATGGACGTTCTCTTAGTAGACATGGCCATACTCATTCTCATGATGCAAATGGGCCTGAAGATGCCAATGATGCTGATTCCAGAGAACAGAGCAATAGTATCTCAGAGGTCTTCCATTTCTATAAGTGGTTGGAAAAAAGCTTTCCCTATATCCTAATCTTCAGTGCCAAGCTTGTTGTTCAGCATATAACAGGTACATATAATATGTAATAAGGAGTGTGCATAATGTATTGCAAAAGCACTCTTGTAGTGAGCTTTTCCTTGTTTTTACAAAGCTCATTATATCTCCTGATTACAGGGGGAGGTAATAAGGCTAAAAACAAAGAAAAAATGACAGGAGGGGAGTTTGATAGCTGATTCTTGTAGTGACAATGCGCCTATCCAGTTGTCTTGAGTTTCTGAGATTTCAGTAAAAAAAAAAAAAAAAATCTGAAGGGGCAGCCTTCACCTTTTCTTTTGAGGTCACTAAGGCAATCCTTGGCAAGTTCTGGGGTTTTTGATTGGTGCTACATTTAGTGGAGAGCCTAATGCCTACTCTGACATTGTCTCAGACCACC
Organism: Xenopus tropicalis; assembly: GCF_000004195.4. Lineage (NCBI taxonomy): Eukaryota > Metazoa > Chordata > Amphibia > Anura > Pipidae > Xenopus > Xenopus tropicalis. The sequence goes on along the minus strand of NC_030678.2, from coordinate 91,568,296 downwards.
TAAAAGTTCTTAAAAGATCTGGGGTACCATTTTGTCAGGCACCACCTAATGAAATGTTACATTTTCCCCAGTCCAGAGCCTGATGTCTCTAGTGCAGGCTTACAAAGATCCCTAAGTTTTACTCTGTTGCGCATGCACAAGTTTAAGTCTGTCAAAGGATGCCTGGGAAAGGTGAGAAACATGTTTGCTCAGTGCTGCAGTGCTGTAAGGACTAAAGTATATTTTCTAACTTTCTTTTTTACCTTTAATTGTTAATTACAGCTGGGAATTAAAATTCACTTTTTAAAACTGTTATACTGACCTTGTGGTAATTGTTGTTAATGTGTTGGAAACAATATATACATTGGCAAATCACTCCTATAATTGTTGATATTTGAGGTTTAATATTGCAAGTCACTGATTGTCTCCAGTTTTAAATGGTGAGGGCATTTTTTTGGCCTTAACACTGGTATGTTTTTACCAATTTGGATGAATTATGGCTCAGGCAGGAATTAAATGATGAACTTAGGTTAAAGTTAAGACTTCCCAACTAAAGGTCTAAGGGCTAGGTGTAGCATTCCAAATTATTTAATTCCCCCAATATAACCAAAAAGTGTTCTTACTGTATAAAGATATACAACTCACACAAATCTTCACATATATTTCTTTGTTAGTGGTTTTAAAGTTGTTTGTAAAAGAAACTACAAGAGAAGGCAGTATTTCTTTCCCTGTTGGTCCTGTTTCCTGAAATAATGTAGCATAAGCCAACCTTGTGTGCTTCTGCCCAGGTATTTTACTCAAGTTGGCTTATGCTCTATTGTTTCAAAAGTCAGAACCACCAGGGCAGAAGAGTGGAGGGACAGACAGATATTGTTTTCAATAGCAGTTATTTTTGCTGGTAACTTTTCAATATAATTTTCTGAATATTTTATATACATTGTATATTGGAAATTTGCTTAGAATTACAATTTCTTTTTTTTCTTTGTTAACATGTTAAACTATCTTTTTTTTTCTTAAATTTATTTTACTTTTTTGTTAAATTTACATTTATATTTTCTTTTTATTAGCCACGTGTTTTCTTCTTTTTTTTTTTTTTTTGTTTTAACTATTTTTATTTTGTTTTCTATTAGGCATTTCTGTTGGGATTGGTCTGCTAACAACTTTTCTGTATGCAAACAAATGCATTGTAAATCAGGTTTTTCTAAGAGTAAGTAAGCTTGTATTTGAAAATTGTGCTTCTAGTTGTTAGACACAAACAAATCTCCATAGCAGTTATTTTTATTTTCTAAAAGAGCTGGAATTGGCAACTGATTGTTTCCACAGATTTTTCTTCCACTGCAATTAGTTATTGCAATTAAATAGATAGCTTATTGGAGCTGACTGTTGGTCAAGGTGAGTTAAATGTTTTGTTCAGTACTGTTCTCTATAAATTGACTATAATTTTATTGACATTACCGGACAATTTTTTTGCTAAAACAATCTCCACACCATGTACAAAAATATTGTTAGAGGTCTCTGTCTCTGTTTTTGGTTTAGCAAGTATGGCATAAACAAAAGTTGTTGCTACTAAAATGTCCTTTAGTAACTGATTGAATAAACATAATAAATTGCTGTAAAGCTGCCCATACATGGGCCAATATAAAGAGCCAACTTGCCTGCTCCAGTGACCTGCCTGGTTATTATCTGGCCGGAAATCAGGCAGGTTTGAAAACCCTGTTGGACTGGCACTGGTTTGCATGCATTGATTGTGTCCACACTTGATGGGTCTCCTCCCACAGCGTGATCTGAATATTTGGCCTGGGGTCAAAAAATTGGCATATATATCAGTAAATATTGCCATTTCACATCTTTTACCTTGAGCCAGCATTTTGTGATGGTCTTCTCCCTCTAGAGATCACCTGACAGGAAATAATGCTGTTCTAACTATACCAAGAAGAAGTGTGGGCGTAAATTGGGCATTAATTGGCCGATGTAACCTAACATGTATGTGTGCCCTTGGTTTGTTTGTGTGCACCTCGAATCATATGATCCCTGGGGAGCGACCCTCAGTACTTAAAATAGCAATTTTCTATTTAGGATTATCCAGTCTAACAGTATCCATACTACTAGAAAAATATATTTTCGATAATGTTTTACTTAGATAAAGCAGTGTTTTAAGAAATATATTTTTAGAGACCTGCAATGTTCTGGGGTATAGTTTCCCTTTAAACAAATAGTGTATCTATGATATATACAGTAATTGTTACCATCAAATTAATAACATAATAAAGGGAAATATGGAGGTCCTTTGCTGTCTTTTCTGCAGTTCCCGCATGACTTCTCCATGGGTCAGTTTTTGGCTTATCTTCACTTAAGATTGTCACTTGATCAGTTTTGACCTGAACAATTTGGTTTTTCTTAGGGCTGTTGGAGCTTAAGCTGGCCATACACGGGCAGATCCGCTCGCTTGGCAATGTCGCCAAGCGAGCGGATCTTCACCCGATATCCCCACGGGTGGCGATATCGGGGAGGCATGTAGGCGAATTTGATAGTTTGGCCCTGGGGCCAAATGATCGAATTCTGCACGCGGCAATGGGGCAGTCGGTTCGGGGACCGCATCAACGAGCCGATGTGGTCCCCGATTCGACTGGATTTTCTAACCTGGCCGATCGATATCTGGCCAATTTCAGGCCAGATATCGGTTGGCCAGGCCCCTCGGTTCTGCCCCTACACGGCCCAATAAGCTGCCGAATCAATCCAAGGGGCCGATATCGGCAGCTATAATCGGCCCGTGTATGGGGACCTTAAGCCTTGTGAGACCCAAACAATAATCTGGCCAATAAATGAAAAACATTAAAACTAGTAAGATATAAAAAAAAAAAATAACTGTTTATTTTTCCATACTGGAACAGTTTGCTCCAGAATAGAAATTATCAGGTTTACTACTGTGCTAAGCGTATCATAGCATTACCTTCCAATGGAGCATAACACAATTAAATCCTTATATAAATCTTTTTAACAATTAAAACTTTACCGACTATCAGGAATATTTGTCCTTTTGATAAAAAAAAAGAATATCTGGGAATTCTTATGGATTTTCCAGTTTAGCCCCTTAAGGTGGCATACACGGGACGATTTCAGCTGCCGATATTGGCCCTTTAGACTGATGCGGCAGCTTTTCTGCCCATGTATGGCATCAACGACGGGCTCCCCTACCGACATCTGGCCTAAATACGGTCAGATCTCGATCGGCAGGTTTGATTTTTACATCAGATTGGGGACCTTGCCAAGCGAGGAGATCTTAGTGTATGGCCACCTTAAGTCTGGCCTATACGTATAACTGTGACGCCCAGAAATGTTATTGACTAGAACATCATTAGCAACAAGTGGCACTTACAGGAGCAACACCAATATCTTAATTATTTATTCTATGACGACTTGTTTTCGAGTTTTTTCATTATTTTTTTTGTTACAGATTGCAGTAAGGTATTTTTGTTTGTGCAGGATCAGGGATTCACATTAGCATGACATAATATGAAGGTGGATAAACAAACTCAACTACTCTCACTGATTAAAGAGAAAGTAACACCAAAAAATATTTTAAAATAATTTAAAATATAATGTACTGTTCCCCTGCTCTTGTAAAAGTTTCATGCTTGCTTTAGAAAGACTTCTATAGTTTATATAAATAAGCTGCTGTGTAGCCACGGGGGCAGCCATTCAAGCTGGAAGAAAAGGAGATAAGGCACAATTTACATTGCAGATAAGTTACATTCTGTAGAATCTACACATATCTGTTTTCTGTTATGTAACCTGTGCCTTTTCTCCCTTTTTATCCACCTTGAATAGCTACGCTGTGGCTACACAGCAGCTTTGTTTTTTAAACCATAGTAGGGATTTAGGGCTCTGGCACATGGGGAGATTAGTCGCCCGCGACTAATCTTCCCGAAATGCCATCCCACCGGCGAAAATGTAAATCGCCGGTGGGATGGCATTTGCGGCGCCGCGATTTCAACAAGATCACGGAAGTTTCCTCTCAAGGCAACTTCCGTGATCTCGTTGAAATCGCAACGCCGCGTATGCCATCCCACCGACGATTTACATTTTCGCCGGTGGGATGGCAATTCGGGGAGATTAGTCGCCCGCGAAAAGGGAGATTTGTCACGGGTGACTAATCTCCCCGTGTGCCAGAGCCCTTAAAGGAGAAGGAAAGGCTAATAAATAGTTAATCTCAAGCTGCAGGCATACCTTCAGTTGTCTCAATAGAGTCCTTAAAGGTGGCCATACACGCACCGATATTATCGTACGAAACCTCGTTTCGTACGATAATCGGTGCGTGTATGGCATGTCAGCGAGCCGACCGATATCGCAGGAAGCTGCTGAAATCGGTCGGCTCGCCGATCGGCCAAGTTAGAAAATTTTGATCGGGCGCCATAGAAGGCGCCTGACCAAAATTCTCCCTTCAGAGCTGAATCGGCAGAAGGAGGTAGAAATCCTATTGTTTCTACCTCCTTACCTGCCGATTCAGCCCTGAATGGTGTGTGGCGGATCTGACGATGTTTCGTGCGACCGACGGTCGTACGAAACATCGTGAGATCGCCACGTGTATGGCCAGCTTAAGTCTCCCCATATTTCTCCCATTCAGATGATCAGAAGCCAAACAGAAAGAAAAAAGCTGAGCTGTGTAAAGAAAGTTCCCATAATGCCTCACTCCTGCACCAAGAGCAATACCAGTGTACATGCTCAGTTTGTAAGACTATGAGGAAGCTTCCTGCTGATTGGCTCAGATCCACATCCTTAAGGGGTGGGGAGTGAGTTCTTAGCATTCTTGATGGAGGGGGGAGCAGGAGAGGGGAGAGAAGAGAGAGCTACATGTCTCTGGCAGAGGAAAACAGACACAACAAATCTTTTGACAGAGAACTCAGTGCAGCGTTTCTGTGAGCGCTTATGGCTGTTTTTATATAGACCTTTCTGATAAAGGTTTTTACCTTTCTTTCTCCTTTATAGCAAACACAACTTTTACTAGTGCAGGGCAATAGAACATATTGTATTAATTACTTTTATACTCTTTCGGGTTTATTTTTTTGTTTTACTGTTCCTTTAACAGTGGAAAACCATAGTTGAACCATAATGCTGATGTGATATGCAGCTGGAATTAGTATATGGAAGCTTAATTTATCACAAATCTGTTTCCAATTAAACACTGATTCTGCGTCGCATGGCATGGGATCTTTTTTTCATGTGGTTTCATTTTAGTCTGCTGCAGAAAATTCTTTATTATATTCACCACATTCCTTGTAAAAGGGAAGCTCAGCGTGGGCAATTCTGTGATAAATGCAGGGCAAGAATCTGTGCCTACTCTCCTTAGTTTTTTTTTTTTTTATTTGCCTGCACCCAGAGCCATTGTGTCAGGCCACATGCAGGCACACAGAGCAGATTTTTGCACAGAACTGAAATTATAGTTAAAGGAGGACTAAAGAATTAGGGCAGAAATATTGTTCGTGTTTTGGGCTTCTGTTTCAGCCTAAGGCACCTGCACCCCTTTAGCAGTAAAAATCTGTGCCTCCGAAGGTGCCTTAGCTTAGGTATACAGTATACATAGAATATAAATGCCACAATATAAGGATGATTAGTAATTAATACAGATAATATAACTGCTGAATCTATAAGCTGGTGCAGTAAGTTTAGTATATAAAATATGGCATTTCTATCCATATTCATTTTTAGGGGTTAGTTCTTTAAAGTGATACTGACACGAAAAAAGTACTTTTTAAAATATGAATCTACACAAAAAGTTAACTATAGGTCATGCTGATAATTTTTGGTGATAGGTTTGCTTTTGTTAGTAATTGTTACAGTACAGAACATGGGGGGGACAGATAGGTAATGTAAAAACATTGGACAAATACTTATATAACAAAATTATATATAGCATGCAAAGACATTGTTATGATGTAAAAAAAAAAATAATTTATGGTATCCCACCCAAAACAAACAACAGACCACTTTACAATATACATTCATTCTAGGTCCTCTGCTGTATGGCTGTCCTATCCTGGTTATGCTATGCCAATAGCCAGACAAGAATAACAATAATGCACTTCACCTGTTATCCTGTTGTTCAGATTTATACAGTACTTCTCTTTTCTTTTTCAGGATAAGTGTTCGAAGCTACAGTGTCTTTGGATCCTGGTATTTTTATTATTTTCCTCGTTACTTCTGTATTACACTTTTTCTTCTCAGGCACTTTATTACAGGTGTGTACCATTGGAACCTGCTTTACCTTATATTTTACCACAATATTGTATGGAATACTGTTTTTTAAAATTCAGTATATTGCATATAAACCTTATCTTTACACTTAAACAGTGGTGAAAAGCCTCCAGGCAAATTAAAGTTAACATGCAAAGTGCTACCCTGAACAGTAATGCAATTTACTTATGTTTTTGTTTGTCAATTTGTGCACTGTCCTAGACAGTTGTAACAGAATCCAAGATGGGGAGCTCCTGTAACAACTTTGAAGGCCTGGATCATTATAGAGATGCTGAACCTTTAAGATAGTGAAATCAGTTTAGTAAATAAAATATAATATTTTGTAGCCATATTGATTTTAAGGGTTTAGTTCTCTTTTAAGCTGTTGCTCACTTTCATGGAGAAACAATCTGGCTTTCAGTGTTCTGAAAAGACTCAATCCCCTGGATAGTGGGGATAGCACAGTAATATCATGTTGCATATCCAGTGACTTTTCTAGGCACAATTTTCTCCAATCAGCAGTCTGTTGCCCTGGTCTCTTCTCCTTTTTACTATTGCCAAGTGTCCTATTTTTCAGCCTTTGCTCTTCTGCCATCCTCTTTCTTTTTATGTTTGTTTTCTTCATTTCTCCCACTGTCTTGCATTACACTAATGTTTGTGTAAAGGCATCGGGTGTCAAGAATTTGGCTGCCTTGCGTAACAAATTTTGAATTTTCACCATGTCAAGTCTGGTTTAATGCCTTTTGTACAATTTCAAATAGGAAATTGTGGTAGCAGGCACATTATATACAAATTTACAACACATCAACCGTGGAACAGTACAGAAGCTACAAGACTGCTCATATCCCCTAGGACTTATATCTTGCATTAACTCAATATGCAAGGCAGTACCTTTAGGGCAGTGTTAATATTTCTCAACCACATGATTTACTGGTAGGGTAAAACTAGGGATGCACTGAATCCAGGATTCAGTTTGGGATTCTGTCAAGATTTGGCCTTTTACAGCAGGATTCGCCTGAATAAGTTGAACATTTTCACTGCCCTAAGGGCGCGGTTCTCATTTTCCCTTATCCTAATTTGCGTTTGTAAATTAGGATTCAGTTTGGTATTCAGCCAAATCTTTTGCTAAGTATATGGGGTTCAGCCAGATCCTAAAATTGTGGTTTTGGTGCATTCCTAGTAAAAACTGTTGCTGAATCTGATACTGTTTCTTTCAATAATAACCAGTCACTTGCATCTCTTTCTGTAAAGTGAATCCTGCCATCTGAACAGATTGTTTGGTGGGTTAGATCCACAGTTATAAGATCTCTTCTGTACTATATTAAGCCAAATCCAGGCTGCTAAGTGAGGTTATGCTATCTGTCTTATCAAATTGTATGGCAAAAGTTGATTTCTTTTTTGTTTTTATACAGTTTGGTCTTTATGAATCCATCCCTTGGACCTCTACATTTTTTTGATGCTTTGTGGGTTGTGGGGATCACAGACTTCATTGGAAAATTTTTCTTCATGGGCCTTAAATGCATCATACTCCTAGTGCCTTCCTTTGTTATGTCTCATAAGTCCAAGGTAAGGATTCTTATTCACAATTATACAAAATGTTTGAATACTTTATGCAAACACTGTGCCTGTGGGATGTGCATGACACATTTGTGGGTGGCTTAGTATGTTGGCATGCTAAGACAATTGCAGGAGTTTTGAAGCAGGTTGGGTATGGTAGGTTTTGGGAACGTATGGTAAGTATATATACCAGGCTAGGTCTGGCCCAGCATTCTGCTCATTTTCCTTTTTCCCATGCATAAGCATTCATGGATAATGTGTTGTTAGTGAAAGTTCTGTGTTTTCTTGTGTAAGTAGGACTTTTTAAAAAAAAATGTATGCCTTTTTACCTTAATTGTCTGTTTTTCTTTTTCTTTTTTTTTTGTTCTTTTAGCATTTATTGTCAAATATTATTTTTTTACATTGAGGGCAAATTACAACTACAATACCATACCACAGAAAAAGCCTTTAGCTTTCCATACACCCACCAATCTTATTGTACGAAACAAGGTTTCGCACGATATTCGGTGTGGGAATGGTGGATCGACAACAGGACCGACATCGCAACTGCCAATGGTCACAGGAAAGATCGTAATTTTAACGTGTATGGCCACCTTTAAACATTATAACAGATTGTATGAGTGGGTAATTGTTGTTATCATTCCAGGGCTACTGGTATATGGCTTTAGAAGAAGTTGCTCAGTGTTATTGTATGCTTGTTTCAACTCCGGTTTGGTTCCGTTACCTTATCGATTATGGGAATCAGAACAGTGGTGCTGAATGGCATTTTGGGATACTGCTGGCTCTTCTCTACCTCATCTTAAAAGTATGTCTATAAAAAAAAAAGTATTTATCGTGTTTAAACTGTCTTTCTGATGCACTGTAGAGTAAAAAGTTTAGGCACAATCTTGAGTGAGGTGCTTAAGGTTTCATTGTAGCTGTTAGCAGAGCTAAGCATATTATCTGTGGATAAGCTTAGATCTCCGTATTTGATAAACTTCCTAGTTATTTGGGCGAAAACACTATGACTTTTTTGTTTTGGTGCACATTTCCACCACCTTGTTCAATTTGTACTTGGTTCTCCAAGTGACCTGAGTGTATAAACAAAACTTTAAAGCAGGTAGATAGAACGAAAAGTAAGTCATTGAAAATACACACGTGGATTAATACTTTGTGAATTTATAGATGATCTTTAAAGGATCAATAAAAATAAATAAAATTATCTCAAGATTTTGAGACAACTCAAGATTTTGCAGCAATATAGCAAATAGACTCTTGGATAAAATTCAGGATTTCTTTTTCAACACCCATAAAATATATGTTTACCTGCCCTAAAGATCCTGCCAAGTAAAACTACAGATTTTACTGCTGTTAATTATAAACTTGTTATGGTGTATTTCTCTGTTTTCTTTACATATTTCACAAATCAACAAATTTATATAAGAACATACCTTTGTCAATTCTTCAGAATGTGTTGTAAATCACACCACTGTGTTCATTGGTGTGGTATTGTTCAGAAATGAATATTGACATGTACAGAATGCAGGCAGAGCTAAAATAACCGATACACTTTCCTTACAGCTTTTGATTATTTTTGGACAAAGAAAAACGTCTTCAAATAGTTTACGATTGTTTCTAACACAGCCAGTAAGTACTATAACTATTTTCTCCTTTTAATACAAATCTGTTGCATTTCCTTGCTAGTTGTCACCAGTTCCCATGTGCAAGTGAAGAAATACAGCCATAAGCACTCACAGAAACGCTGCACTGAGTTCTCTGTCAAAAGAAACAGGATTTCTTGTCTCCTTTTTTTAAACATGTTCTTAATTCCTGTGCCAGAGTCTGTGCAGCTCTCTCCCCTCACTTGCTCACCCCTTCCCATAAGAATGCTAAGAACTCCCGCCCCCCTTTAGGAATGTGTGAGCTGAGCCATTCAGCAGGAAGCTTCCTCATACACATGTACAGGGGTCTTGGTGCAGGGGCTTGGGTTGCTTACAGAGCTCAGCGTTTTTTTTCCTATGATGCTTCTGATCATCTGAACAGGTGAAATATGGGGAGACCTAAGGGCACTATTGAGAGAACTTTATTAGCCTTTCCTTATCCTTTAGTGGGAACAGTGTCTGTTACATAAATCCATGAAACTGTAATGGATATGCTTCACAAATAGTCTTTATTTTTTCTCAATTATTTCATTTTCTTTGTCTTTGTTAATTAATCTAAGATTTTTTTTCTAAACACATTCACGCTTTGAGTTGCTAACAGAAATCATACACAATTCAGAACTACAGAAATTTTTCTTTATATGGCTGATTTCAACTTTAGTCAGCAATTTGCAATACAGTTCTGACTAATAGCATGGTTGGGCATGGTTGGGTTTTTAGTTGTAGGAATAAAAGTCAGGCTGTAAGGCTCTGTTGTATTCTTGGTTGTTGCAATTGTTGCTTGATTTGCAGCACATTTTCGCATTTCGGCAAATTCGCATTGACAAATTGGTTTACGAAACTCAACAAAAATCCGTCTTGGAAAAATTTGTCGCGCGTCAAAGTCATGCCACAGCAAATATAGTCCCGGTCACGTCAGTTGCTGCAAAATGGGCATGGTCACGTAAAAAAAAAAAGACATGCGGTACAGTCTAGTTTTGCTGATTTTTCTCTGTTTTGCAAATTTTTAGTCAAAGCAAAACGGGACAGATTCACTCATCACTAATTAGCAACAATTTGCTGTTTTTTTTTTTTTTAAATGTCTTTTATTTTTTATATATATATATCTGTTTTAAATATATATTTATTTTTATTGAGCTTTCTGTTCAGCAGCTCTCTAATTTCAGCAGATAACTGTATATACTAGGGTCAATTATACCAGATTTAAATAACTGGAAGACAATTATGGATAAAGTGTGAACAGAAAGATTTGCAAAAAATTTGTAAACTCAGGGCAGTGTAGTAATATGTATTTTATATATATATATATATATATATATATACATACACACATACACACACATATATACTCTAAACCAGTTTAACAGATGGCAGGACCAGCACACCATTTTCACAGCAATTCTTCTATTTAATTATTCACCGTGGAACACACGGTGAATGAATAAATAGAAGAATTGCTATGAAAAATATATATGTGTGTGTGTGTGTGTGTGTGTGTGTGTGTGTATATATATATATATATATATATATATATATATATATATATATATATATATATATATAAAAATTGTACGAATAGGAGTCAATGGGTTAATAATATGGGAAACTTTGGGACCATGGACATAGGAAACTGTGCATAGTCATGTATTGTTTTTAAATTTTACTAATTTAGCAAAATTGCACTTTATACGGTTCACATAATGTTCACATAATATACAATGTTGCACGAGTATTTATAGATGTGGGGGCAATTTTATACACATGTATGCTGTTTAATATCGTTGCAGTTTTAACTAGATTGGGGTATTGAATATGTGCAACAGATTTATTATGAAGTATGAATGCACTTTTATAAAATATATAATTGGTATATGGTATTAATGGTCACTATGGGGTTAATGTGCATATGATGTCACTGGCCCTCCCTGGATTCATGGGAGGAGGCTATTTAAACTGAGTTGTTGTATGTATTTGCACCTTGAAAAAGGTCCCAAAAGGGACCGAAACGTCGGTTGTACATGCAATTATAATACACAAGAGATTTTTTGAAACACAAAGACCCTTGGTGCTGGCTGTTTTATTTTGATATATATATAATAGCACACACTTATAGGGATTACAACCTGGGTGCAAATCAGATAAACAATGTAAATATGTAAAAAATGCTGATGCACACCAGGAAAATTATAATATAATATAACATACACATCCATAAATTGCATCTTTTCCCTTGAGCCACCATTTAGTGATGGGCTGTGTGCTCCCTCAGAGATCACATTACCAGATGCATGGTGCATGGAACAGAAAGAAATGTGGAAGTGAAAGACAGAAGTTTGTCCATTAATTGACTGATGTGACCTAATATATATGTGTGCGCATCATAAATAGTATGATCCCAGGAGGTGGTCTTTAATTTTTAAAATGGCAATTTTCTATTTAGGAGTACCCAATGGCACATACTACTAAAGTATTTTTTATGAAAATTGTTTATTTAGATGAAGCAGGGTTTTACATATGAGTTGGTTTATGCAATATATTTTTATAGAGACCTACATTGTTTTGTGGTATAGTTTCCCTTTAATACTCTTCAAATTTTACTTAATTTTTTTTTTTTTTCTGTGGCTTCACAGAATTATGGAGCAGCTGCGACAAAAAGTCAGTGTTCAGAAGTTGATGGGATGTGTGCAATCTGCCAAGCTGAATTTATAAAGCCGATTGTTCTTGTATGTCAGGTAAGAATAATAAAATGTGATGGGAGATTTATCCTGTTGCAAACGGATCTTGAATTACTTTTTTTTTTTTTTTTTTTTGAAAGCTAAAAGTCATTTTTAAGATGTCTATATCATAATATTATTTTTAAGTGTCCTTTAACATAGTGCTGTGAAAACTCCTCATAATGCATAATTAATGCTGCTTACACGTGAAAAATACAGTATACAATAATACAGTATACAATAATACAGGTATGGGATTCCTTATCTAGAAAGCCATTATTCAGAAAGATGTGAATTATGCAGAGGCCATCTCCCATAGAGACCATTTTAAACAAATAATTGTAACGTTTAGAAATTATTTCCTCCATCAGTAATAATAAAATAGTTTACTGTACTTGATGGTAGCTAAGCTGCACTAATTCATTTTGGTGTCAAAACAATCCTATATGGGTTGGTGTTTGTAAAGTCAACACATGTAAAGCAGAAAATATTTTTTTCACTTTATCTCTGGATGGTGTGCCCCAGAATGATAACTGTGGTCCTTGGAATTTTTCCACTATCAGTTTTAGGTAAAACCACTTTCATTAAAGGTTCTTGCTTCAAAATGCACTCTTTGCACCATGCACTCCATTCCACTCATTCCTTCCTGCCTTCTGCTCTGAAATGAGCAGTGCTGTGCCTATTGATGCATGGTTCCCCAGCCCATTTGCGCCTATAGAATTAGGCACCACTCACATGACTAACACCAGAAATTAAAGAAGACCAACTTCCTTGCAATTGTATCCAATTTGCCATGAAATGCATGCAGTAGGGGCAGTACAACTGTGCCAAGTGCATAGCCCCCTTGTGATGGGGGGAATTTGGGAATAGTTTTATTTATGCAGAAAACTACAAATACAGTTATTTACTGGGGGGTGATGTTAACATTTCATCACTAATGGAGGAATGTAATATGTATCGCTAATGGAAAACAGACACAATGCGACCAAAGAGACGCTTTGCAACATATTTTGCATTTGTGTGATAACATGTAATCCCTGTGGTTTGGTTTAAGTTCCAAGAAAGTGCTTGCAGTGATTTGTAATGACCATTCCAGAGAAGTGATTCCCTGGCACAAGTTAGTTAGATATATGAGGTTTTTTCAAGTTTCATTGTGGTTAGTTTTTATACAATTTCCTATCATTCTATACATTTGGTTCTGCCTTTTTGACAAGCCTCTCTACAGTATGACATTTTGTACTGTTAAAATCTTTTCATTGGACTGGGGGCTTGGCTCTCTTTTGGGGCATTCCTGTTTGATTTGCTGAGAATTTGATGCGGAAATCATGTCAAGTGCACAGGCACCAAGTTTATCATGTATAATTATACATAATAATTATATTGTATATATTATATACAATATAATACATATACATGTATTATATTTACAGCATCCGTGTCAACAGGTTGCGTTACTGGTCAGCTTTTTGGTTTGTGGGCACAAACTGTTTTATTATATTATCCTGTATATCTTTATCTGCAAGGGATCCATTGGCATATGAAATTGATCTAACTGAATAACTAGTCTTGTGATTCTGTCAGACTACATTTGAAAAAAATAGATGTATAAAAATGCTATGTCCGCTTTTTTTTTTTTTTTTTCTTAGGCTTTCTACTAAAGACACTTTAAGCTTTCCTTCATAGGAAACCATACTTGCCAATTTACGATTGTAGACTTGAGCAAATATGTTGTTTTACCCTGTACGTAAAATCTTGCATTTTTATATTTCTAGCATGTGTTCTGCGAAGAATGCATTTCATTGTGGTTCAACAAAGAGAAAACGTGCCCGCTCTGCCGGACTGTGATTTCCAACCAGAGTCACAAATGGAAAGATGGAGCCACTTCTCTACAACTCCGAATCTTCTAGTTTAAAGATATTTAGCAAATCTATTTTATGTGCATATTTATAACTCTTTATTTTTAGCAATAAGCACATCTGTTTACATCAGATTAAAATGCCCTCAAAAGTACTGGATGATGTGATTTATTAGAGAATAAGTGATTAAAATGCTTTTGTTTTTATATTATTTAAACTCCATGAATTGTTGCACCAAATTTGATTTGTATAAGTTGATATATTTGGAGAATAGTAGTTAAAATGTGAGGCATAACTGCTTCTAAATCAATGTTTGGGTCTCCCGGCTGATTCCCCATTTTTTTTTTCCCCTAAAGTTAAGAAACTTCTCTGAATTCTTGTTGTATTTGTTTTCTCCTGGGGATTCCTGAAAGGTTTTTAAAATGTTTTAATGAAATAAAGCACAGCCCAGTTTATGGTTATTTTTGAAAAAAGGTTTTCTTTTTACTAAAGATGATTATATAGCAAAAGAAAATATATTTATTTACATATTCTGCATTTGCAATAATGACTTCTGTTTAAACTTAGTGTGAAAACCACTTTGCTCCAGTAATGTTTTTCTTTTACTTTTACAAACCAAAAAAAAAAAATCAGATTATAGTTATATGGTAATTTTGCATGGTTATCTTTCATGACCAATGGATTCATCTTTATATTCTGATAAACTGACATCTTTATGGATATTCTCAACAGACCAGTGAGAATTATAAATAAGATGGATGAAATCTTTTGTGTTCTTTTAGCTGGTATCCAGCCTTACAGTATATGCACATTTTTTTCTTCAAAGACTTTTTTCATTCATCGTGTGAAATTTAATTAAGAAGAACTAAAGCCTAACAAAGAAATAGGCTAAAAATGCTAGAAATGTGTTGACCCTTAAGCAAGATCTGTGCAACCAGCAGATCTCCATCTTTTCTTCAAAATCACAGCACATGCTTTGGGCTGCTGTCCGTTCTGAGCTTAGTAATATGACAATATATGACTAGTAATTATTTCCATTAAGCTACAGAATGTAATAATCATCCCAGTAGCTTATCTTGGAAATGCTGCCCCTCACCCGTCCCCCACAATTATGGAATCTACTGTATATGTATTTACGCCACTGAATCATCCTTGTATCATTTGTTTCTATGACATACAAACCATGTTTTCTGCTTGATGATTTCTGATAATCTCTAAGCTTAGCTTCAGAACAGCTGCCAAGAGCACACTGAGCATGTGCAGTGTCACTGACTCTCAAAAGCTTTACAAATTTGAAGGCCTAAATTATTACTGTTCGAGGGCTGCTGAACCTCTAGGCTGGTACAGTTCAGTATATAAAAACAGAATTTCAAGCCATATTTATTTTTAGGCTTTAGTTCGACATATAATGGTTTAAATTCAAATATAATATTAAAATAAAAGCAATCCTGGCTTGTAAGAGTCAAACAGTGTATTTTATAGTAAAATAGTTGATTACATTTGCAAAAAAAGAATACATTAATTATTAAAAGATGTCTCTTTATAGAACAGGATGGTAATGTATATCCATTGCATGTTTGTAAAATTAGCCTTTATTTTATTGAATTGTTCACATGAATAAATAGTAGATATCTCATCTAATTTGTACTGGTGTTTTTATAATGTCATACTTATAATTGTGTTTATCTTGTTGACTTTAGTGGCAGGCACATTAGGGTTGTAGGGCTGAACTTAAAGGGGACATTGCCAAGTACATTATACCCTTTTAAATGTAAAAGGAACATGCTTAAAAAAATTTTCTGGTTCACAAATTTCCCCAAATTTCCTTCTAGTCCCACTCATCTGTTCCATTCTTGCTGCCTCCTTTCTAGGCTGTGCAGGGGAGCTGGCAGCACTCAGCACACTACATTGTAGCTTAGGAACCAATCAGCAGCTAGGCTGACCTAGGCAAGCCTGTGTGTGCAGGTCTGTGATTGGCTATTCTTCTCGTACAATGCTTCTGGCCGGGACTGTTAGGACACACCAACCCCTCATTTGAACAGGGGCATTAACATAATAGATCTGTAGGGAGTTTCAATAAAGGGGCAATTTTTAAAGAATTTTTAGGGCAGAGTGAAATTATTCATGATTGCCTACAAGACTGGGTGGATTTTTAGTTATGCTATGCTTCCTTTAAAAAGTTTTCAGATGTGTATTTAGGGCTGGGAAGCTGACAGGCGTCAGTGTGATTACCATGGAAACCTACAAAGATATCCCTATGTGAAAGCTCCACCCCTATTGCCCAAGAAAGAACTACCAGCCAGACACTCATTGAGACCCCAGAGCTACATCTGCACCCATTCCAGTATCCACCAAGGTAGCAGAGAGAACCCTGAAAATAATCTGCACTACATCCAGTGTAAAACCAGAGAATGAACTCGGTTTCCCTCTCCAGTTCCAGACCTTCTCAGCAACATTAGCAGCACCAGGGCATCCTGCTCTGTACCTAGTGAAAGCCAGGGTGTGAAGAATATAAGAGACCGCATCAAATAAGTAAATGTTCAGCAACAAAATACTAGCGATGAATGGCGCTGTCACAAGGCAGTGCAACCCAGTCACCAAAGTTTACAGCAGGCCCATCAATATTGAGTCAGCTGTGCAGTTTTTGCATTTAAAGGTCCCCATACACAGGCTGATTCTAGCTGCCAATATTGTTCCCTTAGACCGATTCTGCAGCTTATTGGCCCGTGTATGGACACTAACGAGGGGCCTGCCCAACAAATATCTGGCCTGAAATCGGGTAGGTTTGATTTTTAGTTTGATCAGAGACTACATCGGCTAGTTGATGCGGCCACCAAACTGACTGACACCTATACCAGTTGTTCCAATTCGTTCGTTTGGCCCCAGGGCCAACAACCGAATTAGCCAGATATCGCCCACCCGTAGGTGGTGATATTGGTAGAAGATCTACTCACTTGGCAACCTCGTCAAGCGAGCGGCTCTTAGCGTGTATGGCCACCTTAAAGGAGAAGGAAAGAACTAAGTAAGCTTTATCAGAAATGTCTATGTAAATACAGCCATAAGCACTTACAGAAAAGCTGCACGGAGTCCTCTATCAAAAGAAACACAGTATTTGTCTTTTTTTTGTAAACATGATGTTCCAGTATCTGACTTCCCCCGTGGCCAGAGTCTGCGCAGTTTTCTTCTCCCCCCTGGGCTCCAGTCCTTAAGAAGGATATTAATGAGCTGGAGAGAGTGCAGAGGCGTGCAACTAAACTAGTAAAGGGGATGAAAGATTTAAACTACGAGGTTAGACTGTCATGGTTGGGGGTTGTTTTCTCTGGAAAAAAGGCAAGGGGATATGATTACTCTGTACATTAGAAGGGATTATAGGCAGATAAGGGGGTGTTGTATTTTTTCCCATAAAATCGACCAGCGCACCATAGGCCACCCGTTTTGGATTAAACAAGGAATACAGCTTCCATTTAAAGCAGCGTATGTGTTTTTTTCACGGTGGAGGTGCCATCTGAAGCCTCTCTAATTTGCCGCAGAGGGGAAAAAATTCCTTCCTGACTCCAAGATGGCAATCGGACCAGTCCCTGGATCAACTAGTACTAAGAGCTATCTCCCATAACCCTGTATTCCCTCACTTGCTAAGAATCCATCCAGCCCCTTCTTAAAGTTATATAATGTATCAGCCAGCACGACTGATTCGGGGAGGGAATTCCAGAACTTCACAGCTCTCACTGTAAAAAATCCTTTCCGAATGTTTAAATGGAACCTCCCTTCTTCTAAACGGAGTGGGTGCCCTCGTGTCCGTTGGAAGGACCTACTGGTAAATAAAACATTAGAAAGGTTATTATATGATCCCTTTATATATTTATACATAGTTATCATGTCACCTCTTAAGCGCCTCTTCTCCAGTGTAAACAGCCCCAACTTGGCCAGTCTTTCTTCATAACTGAGACTTTCCATACCCTTTACCAGCTTAGTTGCCCTTCTCTGGACCCTCTCTAACTCAGTTGATGGCAGATTCAATTAATGGGATTGGATGATTTATTGGACAAGCATAGTATCCAATGCTATTGTGATACGAATATCTACAGTTAGGGGCTGATTTACTAACCCACGAATTCGAATTGGAAAATTCCGATTGGAAAACGAACATTTTGCGACTTTTTCGTATTTTTTGCGATTTTTTCGGCGCCTTTACGACTTTTTCGTTACCAATACGATTTGCGCGAAAAAACGCGAGTTTTTCGTAGCCATTCCGAAAGTTGCGATTTTTTTGTAGCGTTAAAACTTGCGCGAAAAGTTGCGCTTTTTTCGTTAAAACTTAATAGGCGCGACGTTTTGCTTAAGTTTTAACACTACGAAAAAATCGCAACTTTTTGCGCAAGTTTTAACGCTACGAAAAAATCGCAAAACTTTCAGAATGGCTACGAAAAACTTTTTCCGCAAAAATCGTATTGGTAACGAAAAAGTCGCGATAATTTTCCGAAAAAATCGCAAAATACCGATCATTACGAAAAAAACGCAATCGGACGCATTCGGCCCGTTCGTGAGTAAGTAAATGGGCCCCTTAGTATTGGTGTTGGTATATATAGTTTATGTATGTGAGTGTATAGATAGGTCAGTATGGGTCTATGCATGTACATTTGGGTTTGCTTGGAAGGCTTGAACTTGATTGACTCAACTTAACTATGCTGCTACCCTTGCTCTGCTTGGTAGATAAATGACCTGTAGTTTAGTGACTAAGGAAATGAGCAAAACTGCCAATACCCATCCACTTAAGGGTGATGGCACATGAGAAGATTTGTTGCCCATGTGAAATCCATGCTACAAATCTCAAATGCCTTTGGGTGGCAGTGAGAATCCTCAATGGTAAAACAAACAAGAAAGTATAAATGCTTTCTCCATTTTCTGGCTGCTATGCATTTCACACTGACACAAAACAAAAAGGTATTTTCTAAAAATTTTTACACACGGGTAGTTAAGATTTTCCATAAGTGACAAATATCTCAGTGTTCCATAACTCTTAAGGGTGGAAATACTTTCCCCCGTGACTACCATTCGGATCACCACCAACAGCAGTTCTCCAGTCAAATCATGTATGGAAAGTTATTTTTCAAAAGAGCTCAAATTAGTTTATTAAAATTTCAAGTTTATTTGAATTGAAAAAAAACATGAAAATTGATAACCAAGTCTTGAAAAAGGTACTGAACAGTTTGGTTAGAACTATCTAAATTTGTGGGTAATATAGGCCTTGGTAGGATTAATGTTTTTCTCTACAGGGGGAAAGTTAGTTACAGTATATGTTTGGATTTGTGCATAGCAAGGGGCAGTCATTTTTTGTTTCAAATCCCCTACCAAGGTCCAACATTTGGTGATGTCCTACCTTAGGGGTATATTTATCATGCTGTGTAAAAAGTGGAGTAAAGCATTACCGGTGATGTTGGTCATAGCAGCCAATCAAATGCTTTGCTTTGGTTTTCTAACTGTTGAAATCTAAATGCTGATTGGTTGCCCTGGGCAACATCACAGGTAATGCTTCACTCCACTTTTTACACAGCATGATAAATGTACCCCTTAGTGTATAACAAGGTAAAATGCAATAAAAAGGGTATCATATGAGGTATTATTGTATAAAATACTCTAGCCTGCTTTAGTGTTTCAAGCTGTGCTTTGAGAATTCCCATTCTATGATGCTGATACAATGTATACGTTATGTGCATAGATTATTACTATGCTGTGCCAACACACTCTCCAGATTCAAGTCCTCCCACTGAGGCTCAACATTCGGCCAGGGCCCAATGATCAAAAAAACTGGATTGGAAATTTCTATTAGAGTTTATTTTAATGAAATTCAGTTTAGCCATTGCATCTGCATTTATGTTTTAGGAAAGAAATTGTTCTAAAAATACCCGTTATTATGCCACATTTACTGAGTGATGTACTAAGCCTCTTCTACAAAATGCTGTTCTATTATTGGGTGCTATTTGGACATGAAAAATGGCTGACCAAAACAGGAACATTTTTGTCAGTAAACTTAATTTTTCCATGAACAAAAAACTCAGTAGTAAGACATTTTTCAGAATTTTAATTTTTTTTTTACATATTTCACCCAAAATTCTGGTTACATCTCAAAGTACAAAATTCAGTTTGTATGTTAAAGCCCATTTAAGTAAAGTAAAAAACAATATATAATTCTCCTTATATCATGTAGGTTTTCCTATAAAGATGCTATTAAATCAAATGACTGTAACGCTTAAATTCTAGAATTTAACACAAATTAAGCGTTTTTTAAAAAAAAGAAAAAGTTAACTTTAATGCACTGAAAAAGAGACATTCTGTATATTTAGTTTCATTTCTCAAGAGGGAAAGTGGAAACTTCAAACTGTCCCTACATGGGCTTATATGTGCTGTACATTTTGAACTAGTCTGTTGGTTATTTAGGGCTCTGTATATTGGTTTGGATAGCTTAAAAATCTCTTAAGGACCACATTGGTTTAATGATGCAAAGAGTTACCACCTATATTTAATCTACCACTTAAATTTTCAAAAAGATACATATTGATTTATGGGCTTCTTTGTTTCCCCGAACCAGATGGAGCCAATCCACACAATCCAGGTTGGATCTGATGCAATGGAGAAAGTGCCAAATCAGAATACAGATACAGAAATATGGTGGTATGATGGTGGCTAAGCTGCATCAATCCAACAGGATAGATTTCATGTTTAAATGACTTTTAGCAACCTACAGGTATAGAGATCCAAATTATAGAAATTCACCTTACCCAGAAAATTCCAGATATTAGATCCTAAATCTGTAGCTTTTCATTTAATCATTACAGCATAAGTTAGACATACAGGAAAACCACTTCCAGGAATGCAGAATTTATGTTATGGTTAGTTTCTGTAGCTATACCGAATATACCAATATCATATAGCAATAAAGTTATTGCTATTTGTGAAACCAAGCTTTGTATTTCTGCTGCTTAGAAAAGACTAGAGATAATGCCTCATTATTCCACTTTTTTTTTTGTTTCCTCTCTATGCAATATTGTAATAATTCTCTTGTAAAATGTTTTTGCTGTTAGCCCCGGTGGTCAGCAGAAGAGACTAGCAGAATTTCCAATGTAAACTGCAAAAGTGCTTAGATCATTGAACACTTTTACATTACTTTTGAGGGTTTACCTTGACTTTCATTGAATGCAAGCTGCAAGCCAAACTAGCAGTTCACTGGCAAAGTAGCCTACATTGGGAGCCAAATTAGCCAATACATGTTTGTTTATGTGGCTGGAATGGTTTCATCAGCGAGTTAATTAGGGATGCACCGAATCCACTATATTCGGATTTGGGTGAACCCCAAATGCTTTGGGATTTGGGCAAATACCGAACCGAATGTAAATTAGAATACAGAAGGGTTAAAGAGAGCCGCGTGCAGCAAAAAATTTTCAACTTCCGTGTTTATGTGACAAAAAGGCACGTGATTTTAAGGATTTGGATCGGGCAGAATCGTGGATTCCTCAGACTCCTGTTGAAAAATCTGAAATCCCAAACCGAATTCTGGATTCGGTGCAACCCTAGAGTTAATATAACACTTGTGCAAATGGAATTAACACAAAGTAGAGAAGAACAGATGGCAGCCAGGTCAAAAAATGTCCAACTTTATTTGCCTGTGCATTCAAGCCCACAAAAGGTAGGGCAGGCGATACTTTTATTGGCTAATTTATAAAATGTGAGCTTTCAGGACTTCTTGGTTTCCTGCTTCAGGCACGGTATTCCATGGATTATACCATCAAGAAAACACTGTAAATATTGAAATGTTAAATGATCCCCTTGTATGAAGGTGCTATTATCATAGATATAACACTGCCCCTTTTCATCCACTAAACTGTTATCTGCAAAAAGCTTCCCTGACAATCTTAAAGGAGAACTAAACCCTAAACATGAACATAACTAGAAATGCCATCTTCTATATACTGAAAATATTGAACCACCCTAAAAGTTCAGCATCTCTATAGGAGTAATAATCCAGTACTTAAAAGTTTAAAGAGCTTAGGGTCATCACAAATTATCAAGCAGAAAATTAGGTTATTTTGTCATATAAGCTGATACTAAAGGGCTGATTATTAAATTCTGGTGCAAATTGCACTGGTTTTAGGGCTTCCATGTAATGTCAATCTTAAATGGATACTGTCATGATTTTATGCTATACTTTTTATTTCTAAATTACACTGATTACAAATAATTCACTCTCCCATTTAAAATTGAATTCTTGAACCAACAAATGTATATTTTTTAGCTGTAATAATGGTGTGTAGGCAGCCATCTTAGTGCATTGTGCCTGAGTCTGAGCTTTCAGAAGGAGCCAGTGCTACACATTAGAACTGCTTTCAGGTAACCTATTGTTTCTCATACTCCCATGTTACTGGAGGAGTCCCAAGCCGGACTTGGATTTCTAACTATTGAGTGCTATTCTGATATCTACTGGGAGCTGCTATCTTGCTACCTTCCCATTGTTCTGCTGATTGGCTGCTGGGAGGGGGGTGACATTTATTTTGTATATATACAGTATATTGTGGGTCAGTCCCTAAGCCCAGTAAATGACAGCAGCACAGAGCCTGTGCAGTGAATCAGCAGAATGGGGGGGGGGGGGGGGGGGGGGGGGGGCTACTGAGGGCATCTTTGAAGGAACAGATCTTGGTACAGAAGCCCAAAACTATAATGTACAACATTTCTGCCCTAATTCTTTGGTTAAGCTTTAGTTCTCCTTTAAACCTTTAACAAGCAAGTAAGCTGGAGTTAAGGTGTGTTTATACTGGATGTAGCCTGACATTTGGTGGTGGGGGTGAGACTGAAGATGGCAGACAGTAGACAAAAGGCTGTAAAATGTAAGCTCTCTCGTCTGCCCACAGCCTGTACAAAGGGGGCAAACAACAAGCCCTACCAAATTCATTACCTCTACTACAGACCAAACACAGGTATAGCTGGCCACACAGAAAGACCCACTTGATATGCCCATATTGCGGTGGGTTTTATTAGGGCCAAAGGATCACATCAAACCGCAGCAAATGCTGGCCGTCTCAGCATGAGGCGCATCAAGGAGCCAGTGCTTCCCTCACCACAACAGGATTTTTAAACCTGAATGATCAATATCTGCCCAATTTTTGGAAGGACCAAGTCAGCAGCTTTTGTCGGCCACCTTTAATGTGCAAACTCCAAAACAGTGTATGCATTGCTTTTTTTTTATATGCTCCTAAAAGTACCTACAATCTATGTATGAGCTTGTCAACTTTTATGGAGTTGTTACAAAATTTTGAAACAGAATGAATTGCATATACCACATCAAACCAGCTCAGCATGCCTATTTAATTAATCAACTGTTAGCACTCTAAGAGCAAGGTGAATTTTGAAATTCTGTTTTTAAAAATATATTGTACCTCAGCATATATTATCTATTAATAGTTTGCCAATTAAATCTTCATTCAATTAGCACCACAAGACTAAGAAAACCTGCTCAAAAATTGGGTAGGAAGAAGCTTGTGTTTTTATAGACTTAGGGGTGGATTTATCGAAATGTGAAACATAAAACAGTCTATTCATGCCTATGGGATTTTTAGAAGTATATTTATCAATAGGGAGAAAGTTAGAACTCACCATTTGATAAATATGCTTATAAAAATCCCATAGGAATGAATGGAACATGGGTTGATTTTTGTGTGTGTTAAGCTCTAAACTCACATTTTGATAAATATGAGAATATTCATCAAATTAAAAATTTTGCAGGCAAATAAGTGCATTGCCGATTTGTGTTAAATATGTAAGATACCCCAAACATTTTACTTGACAGTGGAACATTTAGATGGCTAGCTACCTTTTTGTGGTACAACATTGCTTAACACTTAGCAATATAACTTTGGCTTAGCTTAAATGTCCTAGTTTGCCTTAAACTACTGATGGTGTAGGCGAGTGTCTAAGAACACAAAACCATTTTTTTTTTTTGCTTTACATTATTTATGAATTAAGTGCTCATTTTCTGTCATTGAGGCACCACTGGAAAATAAAGCATTCTTAGAAGCACAGAATTTGTATAATTGCTTCAATCATAATAGCAAACAAAGCACACAATCAAATTTTGCATAAGGTGGAGAGGGACACCTGACAAAGCCGCAAAGTTTCTGTTCCTTACATAATATGCAATGGCTAGTCAAGTACAGAAAAATACCTGACTATAGATGGGGTAACATACATCACACATTTTACAATGTTCTGATAGTATATATGGATCAAAAATGTACAAGCTACAATTGAAAGACAAAGACATTTGCTAAGAATTTCAACACTTAAGTCTCTGAAGACGCTCTGCAAGAGAGAAGACTGAACAAGTGCACTCAGTCCGCCATCCACAGCCTTTCTATACTCATTCATTCTGAAGCTTTAATTGGTCTCCTTGGCATTTTAAATTTTCGGTACATTCTTGCTATGGCTTGCATCCTACAGCATAATTAACTCTGAACTGATTATTATATCTAAAAATCATTTTTGTTTCATTGAAGATACCAACTCTTGCTAATATACATTTGCCAAAGCTACCATTTTAGAAGAGCTTATATTAAAATTGTATAGACTAAATGTTAAACAAAGACAGGGCAAACAAGATTGCCTGGTGTTGCTAAAGCACACAGCATAAAAGTGTAAGGATTTGCAAGCATTAATCCTCAAGTGATATCCACAGATTTCTTTAAGGCAAGCAAGGTAATTTTACCTTTATTTCTTTCTTTGTACCTTTAAGCCATACATACAGAATCAAAGACAAGACCAGCATTGTGATAACATTCCCAAGGTTCAGCTTCTGAGACTTGTTTCTCTCATTATGGAAGACATGAGTATAAAGGCCATGTAATACTTTTACAATCGAAAATTTGTGAAGTCCCAGTACTGAAAGTTCTTATTAGATGAACACTCAGAACAATGTTGCTGTGGGAGCACAGGAAACAGGAGGGGAAAGTGAAAGTAGGTTATTGGCAACTTGTGACCATCCAGACGCTTTAAGGTACATGGATCCATTTACACCTCTGACCATAATTATCTTTCCTGCATATGTACTAGAATAGCGAAGTAAAGCATTTCTGTTATAGAAATGTCAGTGGATAGAAAGGTAAGTATCATACATATGTAGATACCTATTTGAAGGTATTTCTTTAACACACTGGAAGACAACTAATTGGATTCTGGGTAAAACTAGCCCTATTTTAGTTTGGAACTGCAAGTTTGTACATTCACATTAATGGATAGTAACATTTGTACTGATCACACAGCATCATTCAGCAAATGTTATCAACTGTATAACAGTTTGGCTTGGCTTTGATGTAATCATGAATATTTTTTGCCCCATTTAATACATTTTGGACATAGATTTAAAAAAAATCTATTCTTGTGACCTTCTAAAACATTGTGATGGATGCATTTATGCCTGAATTAATACTGTCAGCTTCCAACTTTGACAGGGAAAGAATTAGGTAGAAATCCACCAAATAAGTAGTCTCCATTTCTAATGAGCAGTTTTGACTGAATTTGTTTTTTTTTTTTTTTTTTTTTGCACCACTGATATATATATATGTATATATATATTATTTATTAAAAATTAATGTTCATTAGTCTTTTCAAACATTTCTGCGCAGCAACTGATTCCATGATTTGCTTCCCCCAACAGGGTCATTCGTGTCTTGTTATAAGAGGAGTTAACAATTCTTGCTTTTTTTACCACCTGTATAAGTCAAAATTTATCTGTAAATACTGCACTGTCATAGATTCATGCGTAGATGTTCTGGTCGCTTAGAAATCATAGGGTAAGCTTGCTTTTTATATGGGCCTGCATTAGATTGTCTGATTGGTAGTGGTGCTGAAGCTTCCCCGCTTACAGTCACATCCATTTGTTCCACACCACTTGCCTCCATTCGAAATTCCCCTGGTGTCTGAGTGTTTGAGGTTCCAGCAGCTGCTCCTCTTGCCCAGATATCTCCAGGAGAAAACTTCACTGGGCTGCAAAAAATATATTAAACCTGTTACAAAAAACTATAAGGCATGGAACACAAATATTGATAAAATTAATTCAGAATCTCTTTTTCCATGACGTCTGTGTCCAAAATCCAGACAAAGGAACATTGTGAGATTGTTTCCAGGGTAGAAATAAGTAATGAACACTTGGCTTTGTAATCAGTGGAGCAGAAATTGCTTAATATTTATCCAATAAGAATATTTTCCACACACAGGTCAGGTTCTTTGCAACAATATTTACCTTACAGGTGTTCGAGGACTACCAATGAATCTGCGTGGAGAGCGAATTTTTGGTTCAAATGAAAACTTCTCTTTCACACTTTCAAGTACAGAGGGAGCCACATAGGTAAAACCCTAGAAAGAAAAGGTTATTTTTTTTTGTCCCACAGTAGATAATATATTTTAATTAAAGAAAATGTTATTTTACAGCAAGGAGATGAGAAAAGATGCAGGAAAAAGGGTTCAAATTTAAAATTT
Source organism: Xenopus tropicalis (assembly GCF_000004195.4). Classification (NCBI taxonomy): domain Eukaryota; kingdom Metazoa; phylum Chordata; class Amphibia; order Anura; family Pipidae; genus Xenopus; species Xenopus tropicalis. The sequence goes on along the minus strand of NC_030678.2, from coordinate 91,541,800 downwards.
ATCATACTGTGTAAAAAGTAGAGTGAAGCATTACCTGTGATGTTGCCCAGGGCAACTAATCAGCAATTACATTTCAACCAAAGCAAAGTATCTGCTTAAGCAACATCACCAGTAATGTATACTACATTTTTTACACAGCATAATAAATATACCACTTAGTGTTGCCTCCAACCCCCCAATTACTGCCCATTAATCTCAGAATAGCTAAATTATTGCTTATTAATTCAATTTTACTATTGCTAAATTTGATAACCTTCAAAGGAATATTCTTCAAAGTGGAGCTATCACAAAATTTAAGGGGATCTGTCACCCTAAGAAATAATTCAAAATCCTTTTTTATGTGCCTAAAGTAATGGATGTTTTATTAAATAAAAATTTGAGTTTCATTTGCAAAGGAGTTTATTTGTAGTTTTTATGTCTAGGTGAAAAGTCCCCTTTAAAAATGAATTATAAGCTTCATCATACTGAAATACATTTCCTAAATATAATCTATCAAAAATTCTGTTACTCTTCACTATCTCCCTTCATTCTCTCCTCATGTAGGAGTCAGATTTTGATTGACAGTAAGATCCAATATGTATTATACGAGGGGCACCTGTTCCTAGTAGATGTATTATAGCTAACTGATTTTTAGCACAAACAAAATCTAACAAAATAAGTAACTTTTGTACAAATCTTTCATGTAGAAAGACAGGATTTCTGGCGATTCTGAAAGAGTGAGCTCTAATACATCTACAGTGGAGGAAATAATTATTTGACCCCTCACTGATTTTGTAAGTTTGTCCAATGACAAAGAAATGAAAAGTCTCAGAACAGTATCATTTCAATGGTAGGTTTATTTTAACAGTGGCAGATAGCACATCAAAAGGAAAATCGAAAAAATAACTTTAAATAAAAGATAGCAACTGATTTGCATTTCATTGAGTGAAATAAGTTTTTGAACCCCTACCAACCATTAAGAGTTCTGGCTCCCACAGAGTGGTTAGACACTTCTACTCAATTAGTCAACCTCATTAAGGACACCTGTCTTAACTAGTCACCTGTATAAAAGACACCTGTCCACAGAATCAATCAATCAAGCAGACTCCAAACTCTCCAACATGGGAAAGACCAAAGAGCTGTCCAAGGATGTCAGAGACAAAATTGTAGACCTGCACAAGGCTGGAATGGGCTACAAAACCATTAGCAAGAAGCTGGGAGAGAAGGTGACAACTGTTGGTGCGATTGTTCGAAAATGGAAGGAGCACAAAATGACCATCAATCGACCTCGCTCTGGGGCTCCACGCAAGATCTCACCTCGTGGGGTGTCAATGATTCTGAGAAAGGTGAAAAAGCATCCTAGAACTACACGGGAGGAGTTAGTTAATGACCTCAAATTAGCAGGGACCACAGTCACCAAGAAAACCATTGGAAACACATTACACCGCAATGGATTAAAATCCTGCAGGGCTCGCAAGGTCCCCCTGCTCAAGAAGGCACATGTGCAGGCCCGTCTGAAGTTTGCCAATGAACACCTGAATGATTCTGTGAGTGACTGGGAGAAGGTGCTGTGGTCTGATGAGACCAAAATAGAGCTCTTTGGCATTAACTCAACTCGCTGTGTTTGGAGGAAGAAAAATGCTGCCTATGACCCCCAAAACACCGTCCCCACCGTCAAGCATGGGGGTGGAAACATTTTGCTTTGGGGGTGTTTTTCTGCTAAGGGCACAGGACAACTTATTCACATTAACGGGAAAATGGACGGAGCCATGTATCGTGAAATCCTGAACGACAACCTCCTTCCCTCTGCCAGGAAACTGAAAATGGGTCGTGGATGGGTGTTCCAGCACGACAATGACCCAAAACATACAGCAAAGGCAACAAAGGAGTGGCTCAAGAAGAAGCACATTAAGGTCATGGAGTGGCCTAGTCAGTCTCCGGACCTTAATCCAATAGAAAACCTATGGAGGGAGCTCAAGCTCAGAGTTGCACAGAGACAGCCTCGAAACCTTAGGGATTTAGAGATGATCTGCAAAGAGGAGTGGACCAACATTCCTCCTAAAATGTGCGCAAACTTGGTCATCAATTACAAGAAACGTTTGACCTCTGTGCTTGCAAACAAGGGTTTTTCCACCAAGTATTAAGTCTTTTTTTGTTAGAGGGTTCAAAAACTTATTTCACTCAATGAAATGCAAATCAGTTGCTATCTTTTATTTAAAGTTATTTTTTCGATTTTCCTTTTGATGTGCTATCTGCCACTGTTAAAATAAACCTACCATTGAAATGATACTGTTCTGAGACTTTTCATTTCTTTGTCATTGGACAAACTTACAAAATCAGTGAGGGGTCAAATAATTATTTCCTCCACTGTACTTAGCAAAAGCAGCACACCTCAAAGGCTGTATTAGACCTAAATGTTAATCAAAATTTGATTCCCAACTCCTGCTAAGAGAGAGAGAGTGAAGAGAGAGATGCTGAGACAGTGAAAAGTAATGAACTTTCTTACTTTGGGTATGATAATATTTATATTAAATGTTCATATTTGCGGTAGTTCCCCTTTAACATTCTGAGTGCCAGACAATTTTGCCAATTTTGTATTTTACATTTATGCCACTTCTACAACAAGACATACGACTAAGTTAATTCAATTACATATTTTTCATAATACGAGAAAAATATAAAACATTTTAAGTTCAATAATGCAACTAATTTGGAAACCTTTATGTGTCCCCAGTACCAATACCAAGTGTATAATAATATATACGGTATATTACAACAGCTAAACTGCTAAAATTAGTTCAAAAAAAATTTCTGAAAATCAAAATGTATATCACTATGTGTTTTAGACCACGTCTTGTCAGCAGTATTTAAAAAAAACAAAAAAAAAAAAAAAACAATTTTACAAATAACTTACCACAAACACCTGGTTGGCACTTTCGCTGAGAGTGGCATCATCTGGACTGTCCACAGGGGTCTGTCGTGTAAACTTCGAATCAAATTGGCTGACATCCTCTTCAGATTGCTTTGCAGGTAAATAAAAATTACCAGTTTTGCTTTACAATAATTAATCAGAATGTGTTTCATTATGATTTGAATGCTCACTGGCCTAAAAAGTGGCCAATGAAGTGGTAGTACATTGTTAAACTAAACAATTCCAAACCACATATGCTCATTTTCTTAACACAAATTACATAAATTAAAAAAAAAAACAAAAATTGACTAAGTAAAATAAGGCTTGTACTGAATACATTTTTGCCTGCCTTCATTATAAGATATTTACAGTTTAGAATATTTCTTGCACTAAAACTTTGATTTTCCAACTTCCTGAGAATATTAAATAAAAAAAAAATCCTAGTTAAAGCCCCTGTATGATGAACTGCATCTTATCTGTAAACATGAGACACAAGACTGTTAAGACATCTAATAGCAAATATAATATAAATACATGTGTTTTAATCAAAAGCAGCATAAAACAGAGAACAGTGAGGAATTTAATAGTGATGAGCCAATCTGTCCCATTTCAGCAAAAAGTAGCGAAATATGTTGAAGTCAATGGTAGTTTTTTTTGCATAACTTTTTTTTTTGTTCACCCATTGGGGTCTATGGCCGTGTTTTTTGTGGCAAAACCTGGTAAAAAAAATTTGCTCATCACTAGAAATGAAATGTCTGCACTATTACAGTAGCTCATAAACTATTGCAAGCCTATAATAAAACAGTTTACATACCAGAAGCGGTTTAAATGGAGGTTCCACCTTACGAGCCAGAAGTTCTTCCCAATTGATGTGTCTAAAAAACGGGTGACCCTAAAACATTGAAAATACTGTTGGCTTCACTTCAAATGGGTACTATATTATTTAAAATTTTATCTATAATGTGCTTGATTATATGGTTCTCACACACTCTGCTAAACTATTACCATAATTGCGTGGCAACGGACAATAATGTTGGCCACATAGGGTCTAATTAATGTTAAGTCAACTATTCAAATAGTTGTTATCAGAAGGGGCTGGCTGTAGATTGGTCAGTCTAGAAATCCTAACAGAAACTGATGTGTTAACTGTAATGTAGATCTGCCCCAATATATTTACTAAGACTACTAACCAGGTTACTTAATTCTAAATAACTGCACAACCATGTTACAACCCCGTAAAGAGCTTAATGCAACAATAATAAAGGTTGCTGATCAGGTTATTTATCCAAAATGCCTGTAATGCATGCCAACAACTTTAGTATAATTTTAGTGACAGGACCACTTGAAAATATTTCTCAACCCCTAGTGCCAAGTGCTATAGAATCTACAGTGCCAGCATAAAAAAATTGTGCAGGTAATGTAGCTTTCAAGGATCCATGTTTCCTTTTGAAGTAAAAGATAACCTTTAATAATATTCACTTCCTTTGCCAACACTCAGCTCACAGCCAATATCCCTACTGTCTAGGAAAGTGCACCTTGTTCTTGAAACACAGCTAATGAGCTACCTGAGCATGGGTTGAACTTTATTTGTTCCAGAAAGCTTGTAGAAAATGTTGCTTATATTGTAGTACACAATGCCACATATCCTAAACTCAAAACAACACAAAACCATACACATACAAAACAAAAGAATTCCCATATCTTGCACAAATGGGGATGAATTTCACAAGTCCCACTGTTTGTCAAGAGTAGTCTTTTACGGTAATAGTTCACCAGACAGAAAGCCTTGGAACAAATAACAAGTAGAGTGGGAGTAAAATATAAAAAAAACCTTAAATCTACTAGAAAATAATTTAAACATTAAATAAACCCAATAGGATTGTTTTGCCTTAAAAAAAGAATAAATATCTTCGTTGAGATAAAGTACAAGGTACTGTTTTATTAGTACAGAGGTAATCATTAGAATTATTTGCTTGTAATGGAGTCTATGGAAATGGCCTTCCCTTAATTCTGAACTTTCTGGATAATGGATCCCATACTTGTACTATACAACGGATAGAAATCCTCAGAATCAGAAGAACAACTTAGACACTCAGGGTGTTCAAAAAAAAAAAAAAAAAAAAAGGTATGTCTAACATAAAGGATATGAAATAACTCAAAGACCACCACTACCATACAAATGCTTACTTGGCAGAAAAATGGTAAATCTTACCTGCACATCTATAGCATCTCCAGCGCCTGCTCCAAGGCGAGATGCAGCATTTCTTTTTAGCAGCTATAAAAATAAAATATAAAAAAAAGGAGGGGGGGGGAGAAGAATTTTAGAATAGCAAAAAGCCAGCAGTATATTGTTTAAATCTGACTTTCAGTCACCTGTTTTGGGTGTTTTATTCCTTTTTTTTCTTTATTAAAAACAATACATATAAATAAAAAAAAAAAATGTACACGATTTGGAAATAAACTAAACTTAAAAGACAGTATCTAAGGACATTCAATATCTGTAATGGTTAAAGGCAGTAAAGTGCAATGGCACTATACATGATAAAGTAGATATAGTATCATAATAATGGTCTAGAGAGTGGGTCTGTAGAATGCCTCCAACCTATTTTTCTGGTTCAAACTAGACCATAACACTAAATTTAAGAAGAGCTTTAAAATTGTACCCTAAAGCAGAGGGAAAAAAGCACTACTGTGCTATCAGCTGCCATTTTTGCCATGGAGGCATTCCATTAAACTGCAGTTGCTCTGTTTGTCTATTCACACCCTAATCCGCCTATGTATTCTACGGGTTTGTGTACATTATGTGATTTTATGACAACTGCAGCAAATATGGAGTTAATACAGAACCATCCTCATTGATTTCTATAGGGGTTATATCGGAAACCCCATAGCAAAGCACCACCCAAGACAGTACAATCTTGAGGTGTTTTTATTAGAGGCCCTTATAGGGGATCATGATATACACTTTTTGGCAGTAGGTGCCCATCCTTCAGAATCTACATAAGTATTATTTTACAAATCCTTGAGCTTTATTTTCAGTAGGGCCCTTTTAACCTCTTGTATCAGTTATCAGTTCTTTATTTTATGCAAGTCTGTGTGTTCACAGTATACACCCATTTATTGTATAACACTGTGGCATTTTTTGGTGCTGTATAAATACATGTTAACTTAAATAAAAGATGATGATAATAATCTATGCTATACATTATTACTTATTATAGAAACATTTAGGTATATAAGGTGGGGGAACCATAAGCAAAAGCTGCTTGGATGATACTACTGATAATGGCTTTAACTGTCATTAACATAGCATAAATTATAATTACTCTACTTCAAAAATTCTAAGTTTTAAGGGTTTCCATTAGTAATTAGAAAGATTCTGGTGGCTAATGGCTTTTCCTTCCTCCTAACCCGGTGCACAGAGTGAAAGGGGATTGGCACCCCTTCAAATTGGACTGCAAAATCAAGCAAAGCCAACACACAGATACAATTCAACCAGTGATTTATTGTGTCAAGCAGAATACATGTTTCAGGGCCTTGCCCCTTCATCGGCTTTACATCACAAATCCCTTTCATAGGAATATTGTTTCCTCTACTGGATGTGCATGCCCATAAAAGTCTGCACTCTGGCTAAAGGGAAGAATTTTCCTGATAGGTGCACTTTAAACAGCCACCTAAATAGTGAAATTAACCAATTAAAGTTATTATTAAATTAATTTTTGTTACAGATCAGCAACAACATTTATAATAATTATATTAAGTTTCCTCCTATGTGAAGAAAAGCACTAGTGGGGCAACAAAAAAATGCTTTTGATTTACACATCTTAAAAGGATAGCTACCTTTTTAAGCAGATCCCTGGCTTCTTGAGTGAGGTAGGGGGGCAGGTTTAATTTACATTTAAGAATTTTATCAATTGTTTTCTTTCTGTTTTCACCAGTAAATGGCGGCTAGAACACAAAACAAAACTGCATTACAGTTAGCAACAATACTTACGGTAAAGCATAGTAGTAAAGCAGAAACACTGAGCAAACAAACTAGAAATGTTACAGCTAATTTCCTGTTAAAGTATACACTTTATGGTGATTAGAAATAATTTAGCATAAAAACGTTGAAAAATAGGTCTTATTTATATGAAACAGAGAAGTGCTGTTCTGAATACTTTTAACTATAATAACACAAAAAATCCCTACTCTGTGCTCAGTGAAATTGTATTCTAGAAGTTTTAATGGGGTGGCACATCTTCAGGTTAACTCTCAGTATGTTATAGAATGGCCTATTTAGCAAATATTCAATTGGTCTTCATTTTGTATCTTTTATAGTTTTTTAATTATATGCTTCCCTCTGCAACTCTTTCAAACTTTAAAAAAGGGGCCACTGACCCTGGAAGCTACTAAGCTATTGTAGCTCTGAGAGGCTACAATTTTATTGTTATTGCTACTTTTTTTTTTGCTTATCTTTCTATGCAGGCCCTCCTCTATTCATATTCCATAAACTACTACTACTCTCTACATCATACTAAAAGATAATTTAAAGGTAAACCAACCCCTTTAATGTCTCCCTATAACACAAAAACAAAAAATGTTTACCCTTCTGTTTCCTTGTTAGGAATTTATAATAGTTAAATAGCTATAAAAGCTTAAAGACAGATAGCCTAAAAGACATTGGCAGGTTAGAGAAAGCTAAAACTGTTACCTGAAATCAGTAGCATTAACAGAGAAGCATCAATATACTCATAACAATTTAAAAAAGGAACTAAGTTAAAAAAGCAATATATTATCACCTCTTAATTAGCCAATAAAGGCAATAAATACCTTCAACACCAGTTTTGTGATGTTTCGTTTTAAAAGGGTTATCCCTGCAATTATTTCTATAAGACAACATCATAGGAAATGTAAAAAAGCGAGGCTTTTACAATTTCTATATTAAAGGAACAGTAACACCAAAAAACAAAAGTGCATCACTGTAATTAAAATGTAATGTACTGTTGGCCTGCACTGGTAAAAGGTGTGTTTTTGCTTCAGAAACACCACTATAGTTTATATCAGCACTGTCCAACTGACGGCCCAGAGGTTGAAACCTTGTGGCTCACAAAGCTTCAGGTAATAAAAGCAGTTTATTTAAAACATATCAGTCAGAACCAAACTTGAAGCATCTGATCCACATGGTAGCCTCTTTTCATGCAGCTGCTCCTCAGCCCACCCGAACAATGTTGCAAACTTTGATCTCCCTTCCCAGCTGTTACATACTGACTCTGCTCTCCTGCTTCTTACCTCAATTCATCACCCTGCTGCTGACTTCATGATGAGAAAACTTGATTCGATTCGTATAATCCACTTATTTAAAAGTTTTAAATCAAAAGTACGGTTAGATAGGACACAATTTGTTAAAAGTTGGTGGGCCCTTGATCTTTGGAGTGGATTGTACAACACAGCAAAACAGCCAGTAACCACAGCCTTATGGCAAATAAACTAGACAGTGCATGCCCTGTGTTTTTTCACTGTTTTGTCTTTATAGTTGTGCTATCTGCATTCAAGGCAAAAATACTTTTACACTAGTAAGCAGTGAGTTTATACTTTGAGGGAGAGGACTTAACAGAAAAGCATGCATTTTCAACTGTGATAACATGGGTGTGACTTAAAATGGGGTGCGGTCAAAGCTGGATACCATCACTGGCCCTCCACCACTTAGGCCAGAAAAATCTTACCAAAGAAGCTGGACAGCACTAGTTTATATAAACAAAGCTGCTGCATGGCCATGGGAGTAGCTATACATAGGGCTAAATGGCTACATAGCAGATAATAGATAAACTCTGCCAAACAACATTTTATACATCAAAGCTTATCTGCTATGTCACCTGTGTCTTTAATTTTTGCAACTTAAATGGCTGCTCCATGGCTGCATAGCAGCTTATTTATATGAGCTATAGTCTTTCTGACGCATACATACAATTTAGTGAAAGGCAGCAGTACATTATATTGCAATTTACATGATAATGTTTTAATGTAAACCCCTTCATTTTTTGTTGTTACTGTTCCTTTAATAGGCCTCTGTTCCAGGAAAAGCATTTTGGTCACTGGAGGCAAATCATGCATAAACAACAGTGCACCTACTGCTCCAGTCAGCATGTCATACATCAAGGCTCCCAAGCTCCACCAGTCTACAGCACGGTTATGACCGCTTCTCATTAAGATTTCAGGTGCCCTAGGAAAATTAAAGAATGTAGCACTTATTTTTGCAAAGTTTAGCCATAGCCATATTTATGTTTATAAAAAATATGCTTGATAAATTTCCTAAGGTAACAAAATGTGAAATGCAACATGTTATACAATAAATAATGGTGAATAAAATGTTTGACGTGCTGGTCCTTCTTCATGCATGTATATACTGTACATACACTATACATAACATTTTTACCAGGACATAAACACAGGTTATGGAATAAGAAATAGAAAGCAAATTGAAGTTAGTTAAAAGATGAAAAGTCAGAATACCATAAGTTTGTGAATACCCATTACGATTTCACCTGTATGGTGAAAGGGATACACACATTTAAGTCAGCCCTGTGAATTTGTCCTAAGGAAAAAAAAAAACTATTAAAAAACATGAAATCTTACATGTATTCTATTGTTCCACAGAAGGTGTGTGTGACAGTGCCATCATGAATAGATTCTTTACAAAGGCCAAAATCAGTAAGTTTCACATGCCCTATAAAATAATATAGAACTTGTTAATATTGTTTAGGATGTATATACATACATATATAAATGCAATTCCTAAACTACAGTTAAAAAAAAATATACATTTTTGCAATACTAAAACCTGACATGCAGATCAAAATGTAAAGCCACAAATGCCATAAGATTCTGGAGATGTATAAACATAGCAATATCTATAAAACACCCATTATTACCGTAATAAGTTACAGTAAAGCATTTTATTATTACATATTAGCACACGAAAAAAAAAAATTATATAACCATAAAACACATTCAGAAGTACAGCTCATTGCTAGTTATATTCAGTTGAATATCTGCATAAAATTTAAGGTAGCTACTAAATTTGACTGTGGCTTACAAGAAGAACAACTTAACAGCTAGGAAAGCCCAAAATAAAGTCCAATCATCTTGAATAGGCAAGAACATGGTAAACTGAAATTAATTAATACTATTTATAGGCATTCCCTTAAGGAGGGGCAACATAATTCTGGCTATAAAAAAAAATTTTTTAGACAGCAGGTATAGCTTGAACTGGTAGCTTGGCGTATATCGGTGAACTGACATATAGAGTAACTGTAATTTTATTGCTTATCATCTAAAGACAGCAGCATATGGAGATGTGGCAGTGATCTATTTCAGAGAAACTATAGTAACCATAATTGACTATAGATAAAATGAAAACTGCCTCACTCTGTACGCAGTCCAAAATTTTAAACCAAAACTGCTAGTGTTTCAGAGGATGTGGAAATCTAGGCTCCCATCTACATGTATGGTGGTAATGCCCTATGGTTAAACAGCTTTGGGAGTATACATTTCAGCTGGCTGCCTCTATTCTTACTACATCTATTAATCCAACACCAGCAAAAGCCCTATGATGACCGCAGGCCTCTACTCTTCAAATTATCAGACACGCCGTCTGCACACTAATCAATAATTGTGATCTACTTCAGACTGGCAGTTTGCTAGCTCAGCTATTAATCCAAAACAGACTGCAGCAATTATCTGTGGGGTCAAAAGATAACCTAGAATTAAAATGGTGGTGGGAATGATAGCTATGGTTGTTAGCAATCTAGTAGTAACATAGGTTAATATAATAAAGCAAATTTCTAGACCAAGTCAGTATATAGAAACTCTTGACGGACGGACTACTAAAGATTGCATAGAGCAGTGCTGTCCAATTTCTGTGGTGCCGAGGGCTGGAATTTCTCTCGCCTACATGGTGGAGGGCTGCTAATGGAAGCCACTTTTGACCACTCCCCTTTTTAAAACCACACCCACTTCAAACCACACCTATTTTATCACAATGGTGGTAGTGCAGCAAAAACCCAAATGCTTGGTCCTTACTGCAGGAATATCTACCGTCATTCATATGTAAAAGAATTATATTATGTCATATTAAGATATACCCTTAAATCCATATGCCTCCTCCTCCCCTGTGGATAGCACAGCAACCCCCAGCACATAATTACATACTTTAGGGACCATTTAATGGCTATTTCCAACTGCTAACAAACACCCAGAACAAACCCCTGCCATGTTCACCTCCCACAGGCAGCATAGGGCAGGCAGTGTATGGCACACACAGGCAGCACTCTGCCTGCCCTACCTGTGTGTGCCATACTTTAAGTGCCCTATGCTGCCTGTGTGTGCGCCATACTCTAAATGCCCTGTTCTGCCTGTGTGTGCCATACTCTAAATGCCCTGTTCTGCCTGTGTGTGCCATACTCTGCCTGCCCTACCAGCCTGTGTGTGCATACCCTCCCTGCTCTATGCTGCTTGTGTGTGCCATAATCTGCCTACCCTATGCTCTGGCAGCATAGTCCAGGCAGTACCTACAATGTTTGAGGTGTGAACAATGGGGGTGATTACAGCCTGTGCCTGAGGTGTGAACAATGCAGTGGTTGAACAATGCAAGGATTAAAAGGTGTGAACAACACAGGGGATTACATATTTAAACAATACAGAGGGATTACAGCCTGAATCTGAGGTTTGAACCATGCAGGGGGCCAGTTAATCTCAGTACTGATACCATTTAAAGTTTACTCAAAGATAAGCCATCAAAGCAGCCAGACAGGTGGGGGGCCACACAGAGGAGGGTCGCGGGCCGCCAGTTGGACAGCACTGGCATAGAGCAATATGCCAATACACAACAACCACCAGGAGCAAACAGTGGTCACATTTTTCTTAAAGACAGCTTATTGTATAAAGCAGAGATCTCATTAAAACATATGATGATTATGCCACCCAGAGATTGCTGAATGTATTTCTTACACTGCCACTCTTTCACAACAATATATCTGAATTCCTTTAATTACAAGTAGAAAATCACTCATGCAAATTATTTAACATGAACTATTTACTGTATCTCCACCTTGATGATTAAGCATGATGTTCTCTGGTTTCAAATCTCTGTAAATGATTCCTTTCTGATGTAAATGTCCTAAAGCCATTGAGATCTCTGCCAAATAAAAACTGAAAAAAGATTTGTGTTAAAAAGTGTTTATTCATATTTTTGCACACATATTTAAGTATAAAAGATCAATGGATCTTTAAAGAATGTAAAAACAATTTTTAGTTTTTCTCCGATTCTCTAGTTTTCAATAAATAACCAAATACAACCTGTTAAAGTCCCTTTGAAGGAGAAGGAAAGGCTAATAAAGAGTTAATCTCAAGATGCAGGCTAACCTTCAGTTCTCTCAATAGTGCCCTTAAGTCTCCCCATATTTAGATGATCGGAAGCCTCAAAAAATAAAAAAATAAAATTCCCATAATGCCTCGCTCCTGCTCCAACACCAATGTACATGTGCAGTTAGTAAAGGTGGCCATACGCGCTGAGGCCCTGGGGCCAAACAATCGAATTAGAACAACGGGTATAGGCACAGTCGGTTCGGGGACCGAATCAACAAGCCGATGCGGTCCCCGGCCCGACTAAATTTTTAAACCTGCCTGATCGATAACTGGGCGATTTCAGGCCAGATATCAGTCAGGAAGGCCCGTTGTTAGTGCCCATACTCGGCCCGATAAGCTGATGAGACGGTCTAAGGGACCGATATTGGCAGCTAGAATTGGCCTATGTATTGCCACCTTTATGAGGAAGCTTCCTGCTGATTAGCTCAGATCACAAATTCCTAAAGGGGGGGAGGGAGTTTTTAGCATTCTTGAGGGAGGGGGGAGCAGGAGAGGGGAGAGATGCGTGTCTGTGGCACAGGAAAACAAAGAGACAAGAAATCCTGTTTATTTTGAAAGGCTTTATTTACATAGACCTTTCTGATAAAGCTTACTTAGTTTTTACCTTTCCTTCTCCTTAAAAGGGAAAACATACCCCACACACCCTTGTTGACTAGTAATGAGCAAAATTTTTCACCAGGCGCTGCCCCCCCCCAAAAAAAAAAAAAAAAAAAAAAAAAACCCACAGACTCCAATGGCTGCAAAAAGGTTGCAGTGGCGTGAAAAAAGTTTGCACGTTTGCCATTGCATATTTTTCTAGCAAAGTGAAATGGGACAGATACGCTCATCACTAATTTTGCAGTGAGGTAATTTAGGCAGTTTACGTTGAAAAAGTTTATAAACAGACATACTTGATTCCACAGACTGAAAGAAAACCATGATACACATACCGATAACTTCCCCAAGAATCTGTGCACCACATTGGTGCTTTTGTCCAGATAATGGTTCCCTTTTAATTTTCGGAATCAGGGAAAAATACGGGGGCAGTAGATGTAATCTACTAAGCTTTGGTTAAAGCATTTGATATAGTACCAAAACTTTATTAACTAAAGTAATTTTGACCTAGAATATAATATTTGTACTTGGATATAGAATGGGCTGAAGTATGGATTACAAAGCATGGTGGTAAATGGAACATTTTGTAATTGGATCAGTGTTGTTAGTGGAGTACAACAAATGTCTGTCCTTAGCCCTTTGCATTTTAATGTATTAATAACTTTGAGGTTGGCATTGTAACTAGTCTCAAATCTGATTAGGTTCTGATAATGTTTTGCAAAACTATATTATTAACATTGTACAATAGAAGGTTGTATATATTAACATAGAAGAAAACATACAAAATAACCAAAGAAAACAATTTCCAGTGCATATCTTTATATGCACTGGGGTGAATTTGGATGGGTTGAACTTGCTTGTCTTTGGTCTTTTTTTTTCAACCTAAATTAACTATGTTAACTGTTAAATATATGAACTAGTCAATAACACATTTGTTTTTTGTAGAAAAAAACAATATTCAGATAATGATTAAGAAAAAAAATTAACAGAATATTAATAGTATCCCTTTTGCAGTTTTTTGGGTTTTTTTTAATTTAAAATAAACTGAGACAACAATGATCTGTTGCTAACTTACCAGGCTGTGTCCTCCATAAATATCCCTTCTCTTTCTAGCTGCATGAAGAGTTCTCCACCTGTGTGCAAAAATGTTTTAGTTATTTACACTGTAAAAGCGTTCAATCCTCAGTGATAGAAGAAAAAATACAATCTAGTGGAAATAGGAACATGGCTTCTCATCCTGCTAAACAAATGAAATTTACTTCACATTCTATCCTGAGGATATATTCTTTAACTATGGTCGAAGAGAGACCTGATAGCTGGTGTTCCCAAAAGTTTCAAGAAAGCGGGTTATCAGTATTAAGTAAGCAAGAGTTAGTCAAGAAAGAAAAGAAGGGGGCAGGGGGATGCTAAATGAAGGATAACATAGCACAAGGAGCACCCACTAGAAATGGAAGACAGCACCTCAAATGAAAAAAGGCCAAATCCAGTATGGTTCCCTAACTAAAGATTTCTAACCAACATAAGCTTCAGCCTGGCAAAAGACACATTGGAATTTCACAAGTAATTGTCATGCTTGTGTGTACATGCCATACCATTCTACAGAACCCACAAAACTACACACTGTTTAAAATTAATGTTGTTACAACGGGAACTTATATAATGGAACCCATAAGGCCAAACTAACCACTCAAATACTCCAAGATGAGGTAGAGTTTTCCACCAGTCTGAAAGGCATAAATAAGATCCACGATGAAAGGATGCTTTACTTCTTCGAGAATATTCCGCTCTGCTTTAGTGTGAGCTGTGTCTTTAGCATTTCGAACAATCATTGCCTAGAAGATAAAACAGCAGAAGATGGTTTGACGTTTCCATAGTAACCGCAAATCCTTGATATTCATCACACAAAATTAAAAAGGAGCTCATTATTCCTTCTTTGTGAAATAAGATGCATTTTGGAGTCAGTAATACATTTTCCCATGTGCAACAAATCAGACAGTTTAGATGTTCTACTGGATCCACTAGAATTTAAATAAAAGGCTGATTTTATGGATGTGTGGCATTTTACAGTCTCAACTGGTATACTATACAGACTAGATACATATAATATATGTTTGGGTGGGGGGCTAGTGGGTGGCCTTTGCTTATGCCACTTCTCAGTGTGACTGTAGTATTCTTATTAGCTACTTTTGTTATATCAATTTACAATATGCTACATTAAATCTTTTCTTTTTTTTCTATTTTGTTGTTTACTTGTCACCACACCTACACTGTTTTATATAAATATACTTAAGGATGCACTACTGGAAGTACAGATGTCCAGCAAGATAGGCTGCCCGAAAAGCACAAAACCTAAACTTTGCGAGAAAAAGAACATAGTATCTCTCATAAAAATCGTAACTTTTACTGCTAAAAAATCTGACAGTAAAAAGCCACCTTACTGTATAAAGCTAATGTATAGCAGTACAATGCACCGATATTCACATGCAGACAGATTTCAAGGCATTGTTTCCCTTTATATACTACAAAAGTGTACAGACAGCAACCTCCATATTCAGTGAATAATGAATTTAAGCTAATAAGTGATACCACCAGACTTCAATGGAGTCCTAATATGCATCAAACAGTCAACATGTTTTTGCTTCTGCAGATGCTTAACTGAGCTGTGCATCATATACTTATGTATGCCATCTCAGCAGCACAGTTCATGTTACTAATTCATGCGCATGAAAGTATAATAAACAGTGGATCCAAACGCAAGATCTAAAAAAACAGGGTATAAATGTGGGCATTGCTGTGATAAAGTTAATACACCCATCAATTACCAAAATTAAAATCAATTATGTGCTAAGTAAACGTTTGATAAAATTCTTACCTTTTTAAGCACTTTCATTGCAAAGATTTTTCCTGTATGAGCTCCAATTACTTTCCGCACCTGAAAAACCTATACAACATAAATATAAGTCTGAATCACTGGTGTTCCACATTTAGGAACATTGTATTCTTGCAAATATTTTAGAAATATGAGCCAAAACTAAAAAGAAATGGGCAAACAATATGTAGTGATCTAAATCAACAATGGGCAGATTTAAGAATGCTCAAGCATTCAAATACTAAAACCACACAAGCGTTCCCAAACTCTTTCATGGTCTCTTCATCTGAATAGTATGCTTTGTGCAAATCGGATTTTTTTATTTTTTATGGGGGAAAAGAAAAACCCGATTTGCACGAATCGTGCTATTCAGATGAAGTTTGGGAAGAATCTAGCATTCTTAAATTTGCCCCTAATTGTTAGTATCACTTAAATCAATGCCCAAGGGATTTTTTATATTGTAGATTGTAAGCTCTTTTGGGCAGGGTTCTCTTCACCTCTTGTCTCGGTTATTGATTGCTTTATATGTTACTCTGTATCTCTAATGTATGAAACCCACTTATTGTACAGCGCTGCGGAATATGTTGGCGCTTTATAAATAAATCCCACCTTCCTGCTCAGCAGTACATTAGGCCTTAAGTCAGGGGTGCCCAGAATTAACGGATGTATTTTCATCTCTTTCTGATGAACGCTATTTCATTGCATTACATAGCGATTTAGACAAACACACATACATAAGCTGAGCTAATAAAGTTGTGTTTGGCATTGCATGACTGCTATGATCCCCTGGTCACCAGCTTGATCCTCACTAATATTTGGGCAACCCTGCCAATCTTTCACCTTATAGCCCAGCTGAGTGAAAAGCAAACCCATAAGTCACTCTGAGCTGGAAGGGCAATTTCTAGAAAAGGTGTAGAACAGCTGTAAATAGCTCTCTCTCCTACTGATGCATGGAGTACAGACTAAAAGTGCTGTGCTTTTTTCGTTACATTTGAATAAATTTGCCAAGGGAACTTTAACCTTTTCCCATCCAACAACGTAGGTACTACGTTGTTTTAAAAAAAGCAGTTATGTGCCAACAACGTAGTACCTATGTTATTGGTACCTAAGCGATTCTCTCTGCACCGGCGGCAAAAGAGAGACAGATGTGCCCCCAACCCCCTCGGCATCGCAAGACCGACCTACAAGCAGCAGACGCAATCACGTCTGCTGCTTGTACTGCTTTCTCCTTCCCCCCCAGCGCCGCCTGCCACCTACTTCCTGCCGAGGGCTGCAGCATGGAGGACCAGGCAAGCGCGATTTTATTTTCATTTATACACACTTTTAAACACACATATACATTTACACACACAACACACAATTTAGCACAGGTTTTTGTTTTTTTTTCCACTTTGGACACTGTCACACAACTTTTTACTTTTTTTCCCCTAAAAACTGTTTATTTTGACAGCGTGACTATTGGATCAGATATTCTGACCACTAATTATGCTGTCATACGACTTATTTTGTTGTTTTATTGATTTGCACAATTTGTATGATTTTTTTTGCATTTTTATCCCTGTATTAGTGTTCCTGAACCGATTTTAGCATAGCTTTGCCATGTGTAACTTTGGTGTAGAAAAATTACTTTACCTATGTGTACTTTACAAACATATATGGTTTTCTGGGGGTCTCTGTATAGTTAGGGGGTGTTACGGCACATAATACGCAGTCAGGAGGCTCTGTGTGCAAAAGCTGAGTTGGCAGGCGAGAAATCCATATGCGCTATTTTCATTTTAGGTTCAGTACACACCACAGACTTTGGTATATCTATGCATATTGGGCATCAAACTGTTTAGCAGACCTCTGGTGTTCCTATTTGGGGTGATTTGCCATTGTATGCAAGAAATTGTGTGAGATAAATGCGGTAAACTGCAACATTTTATGCGATTTTCTAAAATGTCATAAAAACCACTAACTTTAGGAAAGCTTTGCAGATTGGTATTTTGGTGTAGAAAGGACTCTTTACCAATTTGTCAGAATGTGTACTTTCCACAAATATATGGCTTTCTGGGGTGAGTGTACTTTTTGTAGCTTTATCTTACATAAAATGATGTAAATGTGTTGATTTTGCGAGGCTGAAATGACAGAAATGATAGATCATATGGGGGTATGTTCCCATTGGGGCCCCTACATGCCACAGTTAGGTAAACCTATGCATATTGGGCATCAAACTGTTCAGTGGACCCCTTGCGTTCATATTTAGGGTGTTTTATCTGGTTACTTTATGACCTTTAGGAGGTAAGATACTATAGACCGGAAGCTTTGAAACGATCTTTAAAAAAATTCACAAATTTTGATAAAAACCAATAACTTGGAAAGCATTGCAACTTGGTAGTTTGGACGTTGGAGGACGACAGTTGTGCCTATTCTGGATTCCCCAAAATCTGTTCTTTCTAAAAATGTATAATTTTCTGGGATAAACCTTCTGTTAGTGGAATTTTTGGCCTTGAAATCTAAAGTATTCAGCTTTCTAGAGCAGTGCTCTGGAAATTTGGTAGTGTCCTGCAGGGAGTTTTTGACCTATACAAGTGAGAAATTTCCATAAAACTATATATATTTGGTATTGGCGCGTTTAGGAGACATGGGACATTCCAAATCTGTTGTATTTTCATGCAAAAAATAATTTTTGTTTCTGGTATATGTGTTTATATTATGGAAAATATTTATTTTTTAGACATTTAGAAGCCTATATCTTGTTACACAATAGGAATTACACAAAAATTCTACCATATTTTAAAAGCTTAGGTTGTCCTGAAAAAAACAATATATTGTTTTCCTGGGTAAACTAAAAGTCCCCCCAAGGAAAGGCCCCTAAAGTGAAAAATCTTCAAAAATTGTCTGGCAGTAGAAGTTCCACTTTGTCCTATAATGGCTGGCAGTGAAAGGGTTAAAGTAAAGATTTATATGGGATTACCTATGGGATAAAAATCCTAGGTAGTTAATAAAAGTTTCCCAATATATCAGTTAACGTTTTACAGGAGTTAATCTAACATTCTGATTGGCAAACTTGGTACGACACAACCTAACCTTTATGACAGTTGTATTTTAAAGGACATGTAAAGCCTACATTTGCCTACAATGTATATCAGTTGGGCACATCTCCCCCACCCAAATGGCATCATTTGTACTGCATATAGCCCGTCCATTTGCCAGCACCATCACATTTTCCTAAAGCAAATAGTAGCTTTCACCTGGTGGCCATTTTTCCTCTGATACATAATCAGTTACATTTAAATCTGCAAACAGCATACACAGACCCTTATTCAGCATACATTTCATCAACAATGCAGGCTCAAACAGGCAGAACTGTCTCTGAAAAAGTTCTGCTTTTTTTGAGCACTGTAATGGTAAAGCTGAGCTCAAGAGAAAAAGACTGAAGTAGACAGCTAGAGCGGAGTTTCTATGGGAACCAGCAATGCCATATCTTCACTAGCTGCTAGACTGGGGGGTGTGATTAGTAATCTGAGCTTAGAACAACTGAGCATGTCTGGCAAGCCAGGAATCAAAGCAAATTCCCGAGCATGGAGGCTGAGTGGGTTACAGGAGGGAAAGAAAATCTAAGTGATTAAGGAGATGTAGCAGCCTTACTATTAACCTCTGGAGAACCAGTGTGGCAGGTATTGAAAGATTTCAAAGAGGCTGTTCAGTAATTACATTTTTGTGTGTGTGGTTATATGTCCTTTAAGATAATTAAATATATAAGGTGAAGATTCCTTTGATGTTTTCTATATGCAGGCCCACATAAAAATGAACACCATTAGAAACTTACCTTTCCATAACCTCCTTTCCCCAGTACACGAAGAAGTTCAAAACATTCTGGTCGGATCTTCTCTGGACCTCTGTTCACACTTGTCTCTGAGATCTCAAACTTTTCACAATGTTCCATGCCACTGGAAGAGACAAGAAGATCATCTCCCCTTTAAAATGGCAAGATAAAAACATCATCATGGCACTGAAGACAGGTAAAGTTATCTTTCCAGAAATGTGTTTTTCTGGAAGTGATTACTTTGAAGCAGTAAATATAGCTGAAAACCTGATAAAAACTTACAGTTCATAAGATAAGCTCCCATGGTCCATGAATTCAGTCAAGGTTCCCTGGAAGAGAAGTAAAAAGATGAAAGGTTAGGTTTGACAGTGATGATTTTTTTCAGAAGACTAGGTAACCATTCTTTTTTATACAAAAACACCCCAAGACAGAGGAGGTGGAATTTATCTTTAAATTAACATTCAGTGAAAAATACAGGCTTAGATAACATTACAACTACAACAGTACATCTATGTTTCATCTAAAGTGCCCTCAGTGGCCAAAATAAGCTAAAAAGGCAAAATGCTTACTAGACATGGGGGAATTTAGTGCTGTACTTTTCTTCAGGACTGTGCGTCTTAAAACATACTGGCCTGTAGTACTTGGTTGGAGAGCATGGCACTTAATTTAGCTAAATTCTCTATTTGAACTTATGCGCTTAATAAAGTAGTTATACCGTTATCTCTAATGGCAAAATCTCTATTCTGCTTTACTGAGACTGGAGCACTGCCAGGTGGTCCAAACAGCTGCTGCTGTGGACAAAAATAGTTCATCAAAGTCTGATCCAGTAGAAATAATGTCTCCCTTGATAAACTCTAAAACACTATATATAGCCATGATATGCAATGACCAAGAAAAATTAAAATGGCAGAAATATCAAACATATCTCAGTGTTTCAAGATGAAATTAAATAATCCTACTTTAAACTGATTGATTATAGTTAAGGTGCTTAAAAGGGTGGTTCCTTTTAAATTTACACATAGTATGGCAGACTAATATTTTGAGACACTGTTAGAATCATCCTGTTCTTCCTCTGGTAAAATCCCTATCATGGCGTTAAAGGGTTGGTTCACATTCAGGTTAATTTTTAGAATGTTATAGAATGGCCGATTCTTGGCAAGTTTTCAATTGGTTTTCATTCAAAAACTATAAAAAATAATAAATTATTTGCCATCCTCTTCTGTCTCTTTCCAGCTTAGTAATGGAGGTCACTGGCCCCAACAGCCAAAAAACTATTGCTCTGTAAGGCTACAATTTCATTATTACTTATCTTTCCACTCTTATTTATATTTGAGTTTCTCATTCAGACCCTAGTTGCTGAACAAAAAGATAAATAATTAAAAAACTACAAATAAAAAAATTGTCTCAAAATAGCACTCTACATTATACTGGAAGTTAATTTAAAGGTGAACAGCATATAAAATCCTTCTAACATTCAACGCCCTTGACTGCTCTGCTGCTCACTGCATTTTTTCACTTTTCTTTCTATATGTTCCTGGCCATATCCTCCACTCCTCTAAAACATTCTTTCTTGCCGTTCCTTACCTCTGGAATTCCATTCTTGAGTTTACCCAAGAATCTATTAAAAAAAGAAACTCAGATCCTAACTTTTGGAGCACAAGAACATTATCTAGTCTAATCCAGTCCTGGTACTTAAGGGCCAATACCCAAACCTTTCTGCACTTCAGTTTGTGGCTATGTGTTATCCACCTACTTATGTAAGACTAGAGGGCAGAGACCTTCTTTCTACTATCTCAAGTTTTTTTTTTTTTTTTTTTAAAATGTACCCTAGCAAGCCTGACAGGATTTTTAAACCTACTCAATAGATATCTGGCCAAATAGCAGTCAGACAGGTAGTCCAGAAAGCACCAGAAAGATAAGTTACAGATTCTGTAAGAAGTGGCCAATTGAGCAGTTTTTATTAGCCCATGTATGGCCATCATAACGGAACAAAAACAGAAAAAGGTTTTAAATGCATTCAAATATAAAGTTTTCAAAAATGTTGTGCTTGCTTTAGAGACTATACTATAATTTATATTAAAAAGCTGCTTGGTAACTAACTAGGCAGCCATATAGGGCAAGTATTTTTGTTACCCACAAAACAACTAAAATTGCCAATAAAAATGCTAAATTATTTAACTGCACAAACAAATTAAAATGCCTTGGGGAGTAGTTTTGCTTCATTTCATTCATTTACCCCTGGCAATTGACACTGCCGGCAATGACACAGCTTTTGGCTTGACTTGTTCCCTTTTCTACTGGTCTGTAACAAGAGTTAGTGAGTCCGAATAATTAATCTGCGCAATTCCCTGACGGATGGGCGTGTATTAAGCTGGCCATAGACACATCGATATTTGGACCGTGTGTCCCGATACTTTTCACACTGTGACGATTGTTCGTTTAGTCGATCCTGACAGGTTATAAAATTTTGGTGGGATAATGATAAAATCTGCGTGTGTATCTGACGATATCCTTGGGAGACTTACAATAATTCATAAGATTTCATGTTCCTTCGATTTATTTATAGGGCTTTATCCTACTATTTCAGTCTGAATGTTAGTTTTAGATTGTTGCATATAAACAAACAATATCCGAACTTTTGACGGAAGAAGAACAACATTTGAGCGTGTAGGGTCACTTTTAATTGTAATTTTTTTTATTTTTTTTAAGTTGACTTTTATGACAATTTTTTTTTTTTTTATATATCAAACTGCATAGTAGCACATGATGACCAGCATTTCCACACTTCTATGTTTCAACTATACTGTCCAGTTCTACTGGAATTTGTAGATATTTCAGCTTACTTCCACAGACACAACAGAATTCCGAGAGCTTTAGGTCCTGCTGTATAACAGGACCTAAAGCAATATATCAGACTACATACTTATAGAAACATACAAAAGAAGGGCCACGTGTAAATGATATGTTTATTGTGTGTATTTAATGGTGCGTATCCCTAGTTCAGAGAGAGCTTAACTCATGAATGCCACATAACACCAGCAAAGAGGGAAACCGGGAAGTAAGAGCTGAAGTAGCTCCCAGGCCTCTACTACACCAAGTAGGTCTTCCCTTACCCCGTCCTCCAGTTCATCGTCTGATATGGCGTCCTCTGGCTGGTCCAGGTCAATGTCAAACACCCCAGCCATTGCCTCGGACGTCTTCTGCTTCCCCGCACCCCGGCTCGGTACTCCGTTCCCCCGCCTCATGGGCTCGAACACAGAGCCGCCATCACCGGACGTAGTAACGCGACGGCGCTCCCAGAACGTAACAACCTCCTACGCACCTTGCAAAAATGCGCATGCGCAAAGGTGGTGCGTCGCTTGAACGCAGGCGCTGCGCAATTAGGGAAGTAAAGAGGCGCTGTCGCAAGGTTTTGGTTAACATAATAATAATTGACTATTTACGATAAGTTATTGTATTCAATTGGCCTGAGTAATAAAATGCATTTTTCTGTATCGTGTGCGGAGTAACACAATGTGCAGGCGAGATGGTGGAAATGGTACGGGAAAGCGCATGCGCAGTTACTCTGTTAGGGAAGTGGAAGGTAGTGACAGTTTAGTGTAATTTTAAGTCCAAACAGAGTCGTAACCTGGCAGGGTGCGTGATTCTACAGAAATAAACGTCTATGATAACATAATATGAAACAGGACATGAAGACTTCCTGACGGTGCAGAAAGGACTTGTTAATGATTGTCACTGCTGTTCCGAGGTATTGTGCGTGACATTATTTCAATTAACTGCAGAGTTGTATATGTAGTACAGAGATACATTTCCTTACGTATCGTTTAGTATGCATTGATACTAAGAATAAAGGCATATTTTGCCACTCATGTCAGACCTCCATGGGTAACAGCATTGGCAGAGGCTTCATGGAGTCATATCTAGGACAATATTCCCTTCCCTGTTGCCTTTGTACACATTTAGAACTGTTCTGTTAATGTAAAATAATCTGTCTTATTGGAAAAAAGAAAAGAATGGCCTTGGTGGTGCCTAAAAAGAAAGAAATGCTTTAGACTGATGCCACACGTGGCGTTTTTACGCTGCGTTTTTTCTCAGCCTAAAAATGCCGCACAAGCCACACAGCCCCTGACTATGGCGTTTTTCAGCCTAGTACTGGTGGCATATCAAATCCCGTTTCCATGGTGCTAATAGTGCAAAATAGTAAAAAACGCAGTGTATTTCAGCTAGGTCTGGCAGCTGCCTTTGTGTATACATAGGAATAGCTTGCTTTGCAAATAACGGCGTATTTCAGCCAACACTTGAAAAATCCATGCTAAGGCATTTTCTAGCGTATTTACGCTTTGTGTGGTTTGCTTAGAGTCTTTTCAAGTTATTTCTATGGATGATGATATCAGGCGTTTTTCAGCCGCTGAGAGAATTAGAAAATACGCAGCGTAAAAACGCCACATGTGGCATCAGCCCTCAGCCCAACACTGGACACCTGTGACCACTTCAAAAGTAGTCCAGAAATAGCACAATATCCACAGTGAAAACAAATCTAAAAAAAAAAATTCTTTTAAGCATGGAATCATTACCCATGCTCAGTGCCCACTATCCAGCAGCAAAGCAGGGTAGAAAAGGATGACCGATGATGTTTCTGTGCCCTGTGCATGCAGGTTATTGTAGTTTTATTTAACGTGCTGCTGGCTTCAGCTTACAGTAAAAAAAAAAAAATTAAAAATCTAGGTAGCCAGTGGATTCAAAGTATTTAATTAACCCCAGCCATGCCAGCAAGATCACCAAGTACTTCCTAACAAAGGCTGTGAGTATTGGCCTACAATCATTTCATGACAGACCCAGTTGAATCCCAAACTGTACTCCCGAAACCATACTATGCTCCCCCTTCTCTTGCTCCTGCGTGGGAATGACGTCACTGTCCATCTTGCAAAACTTTGACCAAGTTGGCAGGAAAACAGGACATAAAAGGGGCAATAATGAACCAAGGGCTGAGTGCCAAAAATCAGGGCTGTCTCACGTAAAGGGAGGTAGTTGGAAGGTATGTCACAGCAGAAATAGATTTAGAATATTGGATTAATCCCAGACATGATATACGTATAGGTGTGTTATACCAGCGTTTTTCAACCACTGTTCCGCGGCACACTAGTGTGCCGCGAGATGTTGCCTGGTGTGCGAGGCAGGGCGCAATTTTTACTTTCAAAGTTTTCAAAGTAACTTAATAAAATCCGGGCCCTGTCATGTTTTGCGCCCCCGTGTGTACGGTGACGTCAGTACGCACGGGGCGCACCGTTATAAAGCCTGGTGCGGTCAGCAGTGTCGGCAGAGTGCAGAGGCGCGCGTGTGAGGGGAAGATGCGCTGAAGCCGCCGAAGAGCAGAAGTAAAATGCGCTGGGCACCAATGTATTAGGGGGGCCAACGGGCACACTGACTTAGGGGCACTGCTGCTGGGCACCAATGTACTAGGGGGGCACTGCTGCTGGGCACCAATGTACTAGGGGGCACTGCTCTTGGCACCAATGTACTAGGGGGGCACTGCTGCTGGGCACCAATGTACTAGGGGGGCACTGCTCTTGGCACCAATGTACTAGGGGGGCACTGCTGCTGGGCACCAGTGTACTAGGGGGGCACTGCTGCTGGGCACAGAGTTAAATTTTTTAACATTTTCTAATGGTGGTGTGCCTCGTGATTTTTTTCATGAAACAAGTGTGCCTTTGTCCAAAAAAGGTTGAAAAACACTGTGTTATACTACAACTCTCAGAAACCCTAAGATTTCCTGCGAGTTATAGCTTGAGAATCAACTGTAGAAAGTAACATAGTAAGTTAGGTTGAAAAATAGTTCTATCAAAGTTCAAATCAAGTTCAGCCATAATGCCTATATATAGCCGGCCTAATTGCTAGTTGATCCAGAGGAAGGCAAAAAACACCATCTAAAGCCTCTCTAATTTGCCGCAGAGGGGAAAATATTCTTTCCTGACTCCAAGATGGCAATCGGACCAGTCCCTGGATCAACTTGTACTAAGAGCTATCTCCCATAACCCTGTATTCCCTCACTTGCTAAAAAGCCATTAGAGAGGTTTTTATATGATCCCCTTATATATTTATACATAGTTATACATAGTTATACATAGTTTGTCACCTCACAAACTTAAATTGGCCAGTCTTTTTTCATAACTGAGACTTTCCATACCCTTTACCAGCTTAGTTGCCCTGCTCTTGACCCTCTCTAATTCAATAATGTCCCACACAAGAACTGGAAAGTAACAAATGTCAGCCCGCCACATCACTGTGCAAAGTAGTAGTATGATCTCATACCAGAAGGAAGCAGCTTGTAACACAGACAGGTTGGGACTAAGAAGTTAGAACAGCAGCAAAGCAAAGTAGAAAATTGAGCTTCTTTTTACACCAGTGATATTGCATGCTGGGTAATGTAGTTTTACATTAACCTTGCTGTTATCACTAACCCTTTAATTTCTTCTTTTAGGTGGCTGTACACAGTCAGAGTCAGCAGCCTATTGCTCCATGCCTGGGGACCCTGGGAGTGGCTGTCTGACCAATATCAGGCCAAAAATCTTCCAGATATGTGTCAGTTTAAAAAAAAAAAAAGCCCACCAGCCTAGGACTGCAACAAAACAGTCTGGGTGTGCTGATAAGCTATGATCCAGTTATTAGCTCCCAGAGCCAATGATTGGCATTATTAAGCCCTGTTTATGGATGGCCAGTTTGGGCAAGGTCTGCTTGTTTAGCGACCTCACCAGTGAACCTCACTTGATTAGTTTTCTTCCATGTGGAGATAGAAGTTGTTTTATGTCTAAAAGGTTTTAGTGAAGCAACTTTATCAGTGTAACACCATCCTCTTTTGTTTGCAAAGAGGAATTAAAAACTCCAAAAAAACTTACACCAACTTCAAATTAGTTTAAGTTGTACTTGTGTGGAGGAAATAGGTACTCCAAATTAATTGAAGTGGCATTCTTGAACTGCATTTTAATGCCAAAGTGTACAAAACTGCCGTATTTATACTGCTGTATTTATGAAATTGATTTGTAATAATAATTCTTGCTTTAAGTTCAGTTTGTGAATTCCCCCATTGACATGAAAGTCTTAAGTCATTATTGTAGTTTTTATCTACATAGTACCTAAGCAGTTATATGCGCTGTGGTGGGGTTTTTTTTTTTATAGCTTGGGGGGGGGATAGGGGTGAAGAAAAATATTAATCAGTATGTTACATTACTTATGTCAAAAAAAGCAAACTTTTAACTCGGACAAGTTAAACACCAAGCAAGTTACCGAAAGGCCCCTGACTGCTGCTTTCTTCTTTGTATACAAGCAGTCATGTATGAAATGCCTTGTGGAGCTGATTACTAATTAGCTTGGATGCAGCATGAATTACATTTTTGTGCAGCCTCACATGCAGATTTGAACCAATTTTTGCTCAGCATTGAAGCATGTGAATGTAAGATAATCCATTTAGTATTACCTTGCAGCTTTTTATGCTCCTTTGGCACTTAATCATAGGCAGCCAGTCGCCTATTATTAAGGGCCAAAGGGGCACAAAATGCGTAAGGCCATAAATCCTAGTAAGTTTTAGATGATGGATTAATATAGACTTGTTTTTTTTTAATTTTTGGAATGTCATACGTATTTGAGAGTTTGTTATGGTTTTCCATTGATATTGGGGCTTTGTTTGCACTCCTTTGTTTATATCTTGGTGAAGTATTATCCCTCAGCAACATTTTTTGCATTATGAACTTAGGCAGAGATGGTAACTGACCCCGCCCCATTAGAGTAATAATGACCCATTCCTGGATTTCTTAAAAAATTGCATTTTGTAATGTGCCAATTTTAACATTGAGTTATGCTGTAGATGCACAGAGTGGCCTTTTCAGATGGAGGTGACATAACTACATTTTCATACAGAACAGCAATGGCTATTAAAGGACAAGAAAATCCTGTTTTACTAGGGGTGTCAAAATGTTACGAAACCCCTCAGTGAAATAGATTATCACATGTTTTCCTGGCCAGTGCTCCAATTATATGCAATAGAGTAAAACTTTTGTGCAAACACAAATCTGTGATTGGGATTCTGGGGAAAATGCCAAAGCAGTGATTAGATAGCTTTTACATGGGCTGGTGGCTTTTTTCTCTAAATAGAAGCACCGGACAGAAGCACCACTGAAGCACCACTGAAATGTGCTTTGCTCAGATGGCTTGATTTTAAAAATGCTCATGAAATGGTATTCTGTAATTACATAATTCTATTTGTGCCTCTTTTTCCAGATAACTGATCCAGAGGATGTCAGTAGTTACTGTGCAGCTTGGCCAGTGTGGCAACCAGGTTGGCTATGAATTTTTTGATATCCTCTGCAGTGACCTTCACAGTAAACCTGGGCATAGTACTAAGAGAGAAAATGATTATTATCAGACTGTTTGCAAAGAACAATTTTTCCATGAGGAAGAATGTGGAGGTAATCATTTCTCAGATTCTTTTTTGCATTTGGGTGCATTTATTATCTTGATGTTTATATCAAATGAGCAATCGTTGTTGCTAGTGACTACAATTAGCAACCATTAGGAAACAAGAAAATCAATTTGCAGTCAGTGTGCTACAACTGATCTGCTGCATGGTGCTTGTACGGAAGACTAAAGGTAATGGGACTTATTTGTACACTTGTTTTTGATTGACTCCCTCTGCACTAAGAAGACAGTGAGGCTAGCCGCAGCATAAGTTTTGTCAGCATATTATCTAGCTTTTTCTTTAGTGGGATAAACTTAGTAGGACAACTTTAAGTCCCTGTTACAAAGCCCAAAGCACGGCACTAAAGTACCCCCATTAACTTCCACGGCAATCTCCTTAAAAATAATTTTTTGTTGCCTGCAAACATACATTTCCTTCTGACAAGCACTTGTATGTAGTTGCCGTGCAAGTCATTAGGGAGTTATTGGTCAGTGTGCAAGTCCTCTTCGGGGCATGTTTACATAATATTGATATAAATAAATTTGAAAGGTTGCGTAGGATAGGTTCATCTATAACATACCAAAAGTTAATGAAAAGGTGAACCTCCCACTTAAGCTCCAATAACTGAAATTGCATTACAGTTAACACAATGCTAATCAGTGGGATGAAAACAATGTGAAAAGCTGTTTTCATACCATTTTAAATGAAAAGAAGGGCCTAATTCTTGGGAGGGTGGAAGGTGGTTTTAGGCACCGTCCAGTGAATTAAAAAGATGCAGGGGTAAGATGGTGTTGCTGCAGTAGGAACCCAGCCCAGTTCCCTCACCCCCCCCCCCCCCCCAGTGTATTAACCTATCCATGTTGTTTAAATGTTTTGGTATTCTATTACTAAGGGGAATCCTTTGTTTCTGCTGTATGCTCAATTACAATGGAATGATTTTTGTGATCCTGATATCCTGATATTCTTCTATGCCATCTTTAAATGCTAGAATAATGCTCACTAAAATCAACTTTAAAACATTTGTGTTGCTCCATATATATGAGTTTTACAGAAAATATGATATGCTTCAGGCATCATACAAACACTTTTTACAAGCTGCTTATCTACTAAATGTGTTTTGCTGTTTAAGGCCAATGCCACATGGGGCAATTCTCTGCCTGTGGATAAATGCAGGCCAAGAATCTGCCCCCTTTGCTGAAAAAAACATTTGGTTGTGCCTGCACCCGGCACCATTGCGTCACCCAGGGTGCAGGAAACCACTGGACCTGAACGCAAAAGTGCATACACGAGCAGTTTTGTGCCAAATTCTGCTGTGTGTGCCCGCACCCAGGACCAACTCCATGGCTCCGGCACAACCAAAACCATATTTTGAGTGTAGGGGTGGATTTTCCTCCCCACATGGCATCAGTCTAATCATAAGGCATTGTTTGTAGCATGCATTAAATGTTTATTTTCTGTTGTAGACCTGGTAACTCGGGCAGTTCTTGTTGACATGGAGCCAAAAGTTGTTTCTAAAACCTTATCAATGGCAGGCCGCTCTGGAAAATGGAAATATGATATCAGTTCACAGTTTTCTCAGAAGCAGGGTTGTGGAAACAACTGGGCAAATGGGTATGATATGAAATGTCTGTTTAATGAAATGTCTTACTGATATTTAAGAGTGAGTCTTTAAAATTTTCTAACATTGGTGCCGTCTAGATTATTTTATATTTGATTGCTTTAGATTTCCCCTGCCTGTGTATTGACTAGTGCTGTACTGCT
Source organism: Xenopus tropicalis (assembly GCF_000004195.4). Lineage (NCBI taxonomy): Eukaryota > Metazoa > Chordata > Amphibia > Anura > Pipidae > Xenopus > Xenopus tropicalis. The sequence goes on along the minus strand of NC_030678.2, from coordinate 91,512,024 downwards.
TGGCCTTCAAGCACAGACCTTAATAAAATGCCTTTCTCAGAAAGAAATGTTTTGTTTTGACTAAAAAGGGGGGTAGTGGGAGCACTTCAAGGCTAACTAAAATATATATAGTAAAACTGGAAATGAAAATAACTACAAGCATACAAAAGAGAGGGGATAGATTAATCCACATTTCTTCTTCCCCTGTTTCACTAAGAATTTAGTATCTGCAAATATTTTGCACATACTATCAGAAACAGGGGTTTTTAGTTGCAAAGTTATGATGATAAAATTGAAAAGCTAAAAAATGAATATAGGAGTTGTATTTGCATCTGGGATTGTGTTCTGTGAGTTCTGACTGCTCAGTCACTCTGCTGCAAAAATACCCCTACCAGCTCTGCATTGAGTTTAAATAGTCAGAAAACTGTGCTTTATTTATTGTCAGTTTTTCCTTATTGACTGGAACAGATTGAAAGTTTACCAAAGTGCAAGTTGATTTGGGATTGCTGTATACTGTGTGCATGTGGTGAGAAGTATTTTTACAGGATTTACTTAATATTAAAAAGCTAGTACAGGTATGGGATCTGTTATCCGGAATCCCATTATCCAGAAAGCTCTGAATTACGGATGGCCTTTCTCCCATTAACTCTATTTTAACCAAATAATTCAGATTTTTAAAAATGATTTCCTTTTTCTCTGTAATAATAAAACAGTAGCTTGTACTCCATCCCAGCTAAAATACATTTAATCCTTATTGAATGGAAAACAATCCTATTGCGTTAAATTAATGTTTTATTGATTTTATAGTAGGCTTAAGGTATGGTGATCCAAATTACGGAAAGACCCCTTATCCGGAATACCCTTGGTCTTCAGCATAATGGGTTCTATACCTGTACTTTTTCGTGATGGAGATTGCTTCAGAAGCATTTACAAATGGAAAAATGTAAATGGTCTGTAATTTAGTAATGATTAAAGGAGAAATATTGTGTGAAAAATAAGAATGTCCCAGTGCATTATACTCCTATAAATATAAAAGGAATGTGCTTGAAAAGTAGCATTTTGGGCTGATTTATTAAAAAATTCTGCAAACCTAGTCCCACCCATCAGTTCTACTTCCTGTAGAGAACTGAAGCCTGTCTTTGCTTGTGTCACTTCAGGGCGGTGATATTTTATCCCCCTCCTACTGTGCTTCTGCCAGGGACCATAAGAATACACCCATCCCTTATTTGGAACACAAAAAAGGCATCATTTTTTAGTAAAACCAGCACTGTATATTATTCATTATTGCCTACAAATTTGGAGAAGTTTTAGTTATACTATATGTCTCCTTTAAAGTGCTAAAGCTGAGAAATGTTATCATGTTGTAGTCGATTAAATATTTCCAAAGGGACCTCCCCCTCTGGTCCTTTAGAAAAGTTTTTGAAATAAACATTTATAGCACATGTATTTGTGTGAATGTTTTTAAAAATGCTGTTGCTTGAGAGAGTATAATGACCTATTATTTTTTATTAATAAAGACCCAGCATATTCACAGTGCTGTACAAAAAGAACATATATATTCTAAAGATTATATTCACTACAGGCTAATACAAGAGGTGGCAAGCCTTGCATGTTAGCCATTACAACTTAAAATGAAAACATGAAACCTTGAAGCTCAGTCACAGTTAGATGACTGATATTTAGTCCCTCCTCTCCCTTTCAATAATAGTGAGATAGTGAAATACATGCTGCTTCCTGGCCAACCTAACACAAAATTAATATAACTACAAAGCTATAGAATGCAAATAAATTCTTTAAGTTTAATATTTTTTGTTTTTTATTTGGGCACAGTTACTGTGTGCATGGCCCAAAACACCAGGACATTGTCATGGATCTAGTTCGAAAGCAGGTGGAAAAGTGTGACCGGTTGGGTGGTTTCTTCACTATAATGAGTATGGCTGGAGGAACAGGTTCTGGCATGGGAACATTTCTCACAAGGTGTTTGCGTGATGCATATCCTGACTCACTTCTACTCAATCAAGTGATTTGGCCTTATGGAACTGGAGAGGTAAATATTTAATTGGAATTTATGAGTCATTTGGCTGCAGTTCAGGATCCAGATTTCCTTTTGTTAGGGCAGGGAAAGGAGATTATATTTGCTTTGGGAAAGAGGTGTGACATACCGGTATGTAAATTAATGTACATGGTAAAGGTTATCCCTATCAAATATCAGAAAGGAGACGATGCATTTTCCTAAAGAAATTACTATCTAGCCTAAGGTGTATGTTTCTTAGCTAAAAGTCAATCCCTCGGTATAACAAAAAGCTTATGTAATACTTGTTTTGTGAGTGTAAATAGATATATACCCCTGAGGGGTACTTTTACACAGTAGTGTAATACAGTATAATCAAAAAATGCCTTCTCCAAGTAATCATAATTGCATATTAACCATGTTTGCCATCCCTTGTAGATTTTTATGTACAATAAAATAATTTAGTACAGCTTAAACTGACCTAGTTTGAATAGATAATTGGGGTTATATCATATATATATATATATATATATATATAATAAGATACTAAGGGAAAGATTTATCAAAATGTGGGATTGAAGCTCGCCACAGAAAAATTCACCCACTTTCTGTTTATTCCTATGGGATTTTTAGTAGTATTTATCAAATGTTGGACTGATTTTCACCCACTGATAAATACGCTTCCAAAAATCCCATAGAAGTGAATAGAAAGTGGGTGAGTTTTTCTGCCCCTAGGTTTGCTGAGGTTCTAGTACGAGAAAAGGCAACTGGTCACTGAGTTTGACAGAAAGTATTTGGTCAGGATGCAAAGCAGTAGCAGGGACTAAAGGTGGCCATACATGGGCTGATTCTAGCTGCCGATATCGGTCCTTTAGACCATCATCTGGCCTAAAATCGCTGAGATCTTGATCAGGCAGGTTTGATTTTTCCATCAGATTGGGGCCGCATTGGCTCATTGATGTGGTCCCTGAACCGACAGCACCTATACCCACCGCTTTTATTCGATCGTTTGGCCTTAAGGCCTAATTAGCCCGTAGGTGGGGATATCGGGAGAAGATATCGGGAGAAGATCCGCTCGTTTGGCGACCTCACCAAGCGAGTGGATGTTACCAAGTATGGCCAGCTTAAGAGTTGTAGATCAATTATATGTGGTCAGAAAATTAGCTGCTAATGATTGAGTCATTTAATAACATATTCATTCATTTGGAGCCTTTGCAGTTTAAACTTGTGATAAAGTGATTAAGGCTATGACCTTTCCTGGAGTAATTTATTCTATCCAAGATTAGGGTCTGTACAGGTAACATTCTGAATGAAAGACTATTTCATTTGGCTGTTAATCTGAACATAGCACCTATTATTATGTGTTGCTTATTATTTGGCCATTTGTAATTTATGGACGTTAATTATTTTCCACACTGTTTGAATCTGAATCCTAAATGGAATACTTTTTTTGTGTTATTGAATTTCAGATTATAGTTAGAAAATGGCAAGTATGATAGATTTTATATGCTTATAGAAGTACTTTACATTAGGAACATAATGTGCTGTAAGGCTGATCTGATTAAATCTGTTGAACTGCCTCTTTAAAGGAACCCCTGTTAAAACCCAGTAACCCAATATTATCAACACTTGAAAAAGGGATGTTCAAACTGCTTTTCTCCTATTCGGCACTTGCTAATTAGCAGTTGTTCCCATTCTGCACTAAATGGATAGATGATTTTTTAAAATATATTGCTTACGAAACTGCACAAGATACTAGAATAGTAGTCAGAGTGAAATACATTCTCCATGTAGACAGTATGCAAGTTTTGTATTTGTACCTTTAGGTTTGAGGTATTAGAATGGTAATACATGCCCCATTTATCCTTTTGAGTTCAGCTTCATTGGTTTTCAGGCTCACAATAGAGTAATATTGCAGAAAGTTTTAAAGAAAACACTTTTTTTCCTGGCAGGTTATTGTTCAAAACTACAATTCTATTTTGACGCTCTCTCATCTCTACCGGTCTTCAGATGCCCTGCTAGTTCATGAAAATGATATTATTCATAAAGTTTGCTCTCAGCTGATGAATATAAAGCAGATTTCTTTCAGGGATGTCAACAAAGTAATTGCACATCAGCTGGGCAGTATATTTCAGCCAGTGTATACATCAGAAGAAGCCTTGCACTACTGCAGAAATCCACTTGGTATGTCTTTAATTTATTACTACAGTCTAACAAGTAAATGTAATTTGCTGTTTGATAGAGCATAGTATGAAATATAGAACACAACTTTAACCTTTAACACGCCATGTCATTCTTGCCTCCATGTGTTTATTTCTTTACACTTTTACCTTTATCTGCATCTCTAACATTCCTCCTGCTCTGTTCCCACAATTGACTTTTACTTAGGGGCACATTTACTAAAATGTGTTTTTTTCTGGCCTCGAAACATGATATGGTATAATTTCGAAGTAACCACGATAATTTCTGTAGTTCTAAAATGTCTCGACAATGCTTTTATTGTTCGTACAAAAATATCGCAGTTGCGTTCCAAATGTCACAAAATTTTTGTGCCAAAAAGTTTGTTAACGCCTTCCATAGGACACAATGGCACTCGACAGATCAAACCTGGTGAAAAGATAGTCCAGATGAAAGTGTGACCAAAGCGTTAACGAATTCCGAAATGTTTATATTCTTTGCGCAAAGTATGATTTTTTGTGGAAATTTACCACAATTTTAATGAAATTTTTGCGTACATTACATGTTCTATAATTTAGAAAAAATACAAATATATCTCCAAATCGTTTAGTAAATGGGACCCTTAGGGGGAGATTTACTAATCCACGAATCTGAATCCCAAAAGGGAAAAATTTGGATTGGAAGCAAAAATGTTGCCGTCTTTTCATCGCTGTCACGACTTGTTTGTATTTGTCGCGACTTTTTCGTATTAAGCGGTTGTAAACGGCGGAAAAACCAATCCGATTTTTTCACGACGGCAATGAAAAAGTCACAGAAAATATACAAAAAAGTTGCGACGGCAATGAAAAAGCCGCGGAACATACGTAAAAGTCGCAACGGCAACGAAAAAGTCGCAAAAATACAGATCATTACAAAAAAAACTCATTCTAACGCCTTCGGACCGTTCGTGGATTAGTAAATGTGCCCCTGTGTGTACTCACCTACATTCTACATGATAATTTACATGCATTTTTTATTTTTCCACCCCACTGCTTTCTGTGCTACGTGCAGAATCTTTCTCAGCAACTTTATTTTTACTCCATTGTTCCACACATCTTCTCATCAATCCTTTAAATCTTTCACACAGCTTTTGTGGTCTGTGCACATTAATTTACTACCTAATTCATCCTTTATCAGATATGTCCATTGGGCATATCCATGCATGGAAAACAGTGTTCTTTTTAGTGTAACCACACAAATTTAAAAGGCCACATTAAAATAAAAATAAAAAAAAAATATATATATATATATAAACTTTTTCAGGGTGCTTGCTAATACAATATTTTTCCTTTTCTTCCCAGGGGAATTAATGGAGTGTTTGGTTCCACACCCAGAATACAAGATGCTGGGTCTCCGTAACATTCCTCAAATGTCTGAACACTCCTTGGCATACAGTACATTTAATTGGAATGGGCTGCTCAAACATTTGAGGCAAATGCTCATTGCAAATGCTAAAATGGAAGAAGGTAAGGACACTCATGAAATAGTACTTAAAATAAATACAAATAGCTAGGCAGTTAAAACATAAGCTGTCTTGTTCACTGCTAGAGTTTATTTCTCTTGGACATTCCCATGGTGATTTTGGACAGTTTTATGGAATAAAAGCTCCTTTCACTTATGTTGTTTAAATGATTTTACTGATAGAAATTGTGGTTATAGCTTCCACAGTAAGAGCATCACAAAACTTAATTCTGTTGGCTCCCATGTTAGCACACAAACCTGTCTTAGTGTATTCAGCTTAGATCACCTAGACATATACTAAAATTTTTGCAAAGAGAATTTATTTTCTGCTCACATACATCATTCTGTGTAAAAGTTTTGTCAGTATAAATCCAGAAAGACAAAAGTCCCTGAAGTCATTGATATTTCCATGAACAGCCCTCTGCCATGTTTCCTTTAAAGTGATACTGACACCAAAAAATTTATTTTAAAAGTATGAACCTACTTCCAAACCTACCTATAGGTCATGTTGACTTTTTTTCTAAAAGTCCTGTTTCTCTACATAAATCTTACTGAAGATCCTGAACCCGACTGTCTGGCAACCCGACTGTAGCTTCTCAATCTGTCAAAAGGACTGCGTCATAAACTGGGAGGATTCAGCTTGCCATTTGCTTCAAAGAGCTCCCCCTCCCTCGCATAGCATTGCATGGAGTTGTGAACTAGATAGCAGGCAGGCTTCATCTTTCCATTGCCTGCCTACTTCAAAGGGCTGTGCCCCCTCTCTGCTCTTCCCACGAAGAATTAAATAACAGGCCTGCTTAAGCTCTCCAGTGCCTGTCTGCTTCTAAGGGCTCTCTCTTCCCCCTCCCCTCCCCATTACACATAGACTACGGAGCTGAGCTTGTCACACCGGCAGAAAGCAGAAGGGGCATGCAGCTTTGTGATTGGGCATATTTATTCATTTGGGAGGCATTTCAATGAAAATCTGGAAAAGGGGAACAAACATGGCTGCTCCGTGGGTCTGTAATTTGTGCTACCATAATTATGAAGTGGAAAAACTTTGCAGATTTAGTTTATAAGGAATTTAAAGCTGATACAAATTAAAACACAACAGCAGGTGTAAAAATAATTTAATTGGCTGTCAGTATCACTTTAATTCCACTGCTAGATATCAGGAATTTTTAGAACAAGTGTGCCAATTAATAAATGCCCTATAAAATATTCCTACAAAAACACACAACAACTAATTACTTTGGAACCAGCACACCCTAAATAATGGGTTTCTTTACTCTTTAGACATTGTACAATTGTCCAGTGTTTCAGCCAATATTAGACCTTTAGGACCTTTCTCAAGGATGGAGAGAAAAGTCCCAATGAGGACCAAAATGTTGGACATCTGAATGTATAAAGAATAAAGAAACACATTATATATCGAGTGCTAATCCCAAAGTCATTATTTGGTGCACCCTGTCTTCCTGTCTTTATGTTATATAAGAATACAGACACTTGCAAACTGTTCTTTAAATAAATATATATATATATATTTCTACATTTGTGGTACAAATGTAGAAAACTTAAAACTGGAATAGCTAATGTAATGATCATATTAAAAAGGGATAATATGGACTTATATTCATTGAAATATTGCCCTTTGCACAAATGTGGTTTAGACATTATATATCTGACTTGTTAAACCCATTGAAATTGGAGAAAGATAACCATATTTTTAACACATTCATTGCATTTAGGTTTCATCTTTGGGTAAAAGCTTGTGTAGGTTACCCTTTACCTGCATACATTGTAATAAATATATATTTAAAAAAGCAATGGTCATCCAGGGAGTGCATGCTAAATAATGAACCATTCAGCTTCAACTTGCTTACTTTTCCTGGTAGCCGAAGGTGATGAAGCTTCTTAGAAACATTCTGAAATCTATAAACAAAAAGGTTTTTTACGACTGTATGTTTATATATGATTATTTTGTGCTGTTGCCTGCAGCTCTCTTACTTAGCTGTACTTCTGATTTGTAACTTGCATTTTGCATGAAATGTTGAACCATTTAAAATATCACTTTTTTTGTTGTGTCACAACTATGCACTATGTTTTAATTTTAGTTAGTGCAAATCATATTTTCCTGTTGAGAATTGCACCAAAGTTATAAAACTTCAAGACTTTAATTTGAAACAATTACAGAAAACAACAACCAATCAGAAAAATGTAATGATTTTGCAGACTGTATCTGTATACAACTTTGCATTCAGATAGGGAATTAAAAAAAACTCTTGAAGCTCCCATACTGTAATGGTCTGTAGTACTAATTCAGACACAACAAAAAATATGACATTCACCAGAAATTGCCTAAAAGGATTTTTTTGCTGCTAGTTTATCTTGAAACCCGTTATCCAGAAAGCTTTAAAATACAGCAATGTTGTTTCCCATAGGGTCTTAATATTTGACAGGTTAGATTTTTTTTTTAGCTTTTTTGTTTTAATAGCCTTAAAGGAGAACCCTGTCCTTTTCCTAGCCTCCTCTCCACCCCCCTCCACTGCCTTCCCTCCAAGCTCCCTCCCCACAAGAGCTATTCTGTTCAGAAGTCTCCTTGTGTGATAACCTGCTATAAATCTTCTGAGCTGCAAGCTGAAATTAACGGCACCATCTTCTGTCTGTCTTGTGATCCTCTTTTCTCATTTGTCAGTATGGATCTTGCAGGAGCATGCACGGTTGAAGTTGATCCAGGAGGTGGATTCAACTGGGCATGATCCTTCAAGATTCATGTGGGCAAGCTCTAAAGAGAATCTGATGACAGGGCAAGATCGCTCCTTTGAACTTCCCTGCACAAGTCTTTAAATTTATGTCAGGTCAGAACACAGGGAGACTTTTGAAAAAAAAAATTAATGCAGGGAGGGAGCTTGGAGGGGGGGCAGTGGTGGAGTGGGGGGAGGAGTAGGGTTTAATTCTCCTTTAAAGGAAAACTGTATGTTCAGAATGAATACTTTGCTAAGCAGATAGTTTGTATCATATTAAGTGACATATTAAAGAATCTTCCCAAACTGGAATATGGATATATCTTTTACCTTGAGCCACCATTTTGTGATGGGCTGTGAGCACCCTCAGAGACCACCTGACTAGAAATAATGCAGCTCTAACTGTAGTAGGAAGTAGTGTGGGAGTAAATAACAGAACATGGTGCATGCATTGGCTGATGTCACGGTATGTGTGCCCTTCATATGTCTGAGTGTACCATAAATCACCATTTTCTATTTAGGAGTACCCAATGGCACATACTACTTAAATGACAAGGAAAGGCAAAGTCACTTGGGGGTGCCAAAATATTAGGCACCACCAAGTGACTTAAATTGCCTACCTTTTACCCCGGGCTGGTGCCCCTGTTCGGAGAGAACAGCACCAGCCCTGGGTAGCTGTAGCGTGTGCGCGCATGCACAGTAGAGAGAAAAAGCCGAACTTTCGGCTTTTCACTCTACTGCGCATGCTGCGGTTGTGGGGTCCCGGCAAAATGAAGCAGGAAACGCTACAGGTACCCTGGGCTGGTGCGGTTTTCTCCTAACAGGGGCACCAGCCCGGGGTACAAGGTAAGCGATTAAAGTCACTTGGGATTGCCTAACATTTTGGCACCCCCAAGTGACTTAGCCTTTCCTTGTCCTTTAAAAAGTATATTTTTATGAAGCAGGGTTTTACATGTGAGCTGTTTTATACTATATAATTTTATGGAGACCTACATTTTTTGAGTATAGTTTTACTTTAGGGCACTGTGCTTCCAGTTATAAAATTAGTTTTTATCCACAACAGATTATAAACTACTTTACACCTTCATATATACTATAATATATAATATAATACTTTACACCTTCATATATACTATAATATATACTATAATGGTTGATTTTATAAAAAAAAAAAAATAATTATATACAAGTTGCTCAAGATCTCATGTTATTGTAGGTTTAATGTATTTGTGCCAAATATCTGACTTAGCAGTATGATTTTTCACAAGTTACATTTGTGTAGTATAGTAAACTATAACCACATTTTCCAACTAATATACAGAGTATGCTATTTTAGGTATTAATTGGCATGTGCGGCCCCCATCTCAGCCAACAGCAGAAAAGACTTCCCTGAGAAAAGAATTGCAATTTAATACTTCTGTTGCTAACTTGGCAATTCTTCGTGGAAAAGATGTGCAAACTGCCTCTTTAGGTAAGTTAAAACACTCTTCTTTGGTGCTTTACAGTACTAGTGTAAGTGCTTGAATATGCCATATACATATTTGAATTTCCATTAAAAAGAAAATGATTGTTCTATATTTTAATTTGTCTTGTCTATTTTTTTTTTGTAAGACCTTGTTACCCCCCACATTTTCAGTTTGCCCAAGAACATCACACCAAAGAAACAATGCTGTTATAAAGTTACACATTTTACTGAACCGATGAATTGCTTCTGCCAGTCCGTTTGAGATGAGGTTTATAAGTGCATATTATGGTATAAAGATTTTATGGAATTCCGAATGCTTCACAGAGAGATCTTCAAACAGTTGTACCCCCAACAATAGTCTGATATGAAGCATGTGCAGAGACTGGAAAGAGATTTTGCAGCTAACATTGGGGTGTTATGATAGGATTAAATATTTAAAAAAAACAAACAAAATGTAGAGGACATGATAGTATGTACTTGAAAATAAGGGCACAGGTGCGAGAGGGGACTGCATTTTGCAGGGAGATAGGTGTCTGAAATGATATTGAGAGAGAATTGGTTCAACCAAAAGAACATTCATCATGTGCTTCAACTTAGTCTAAAGTGTATAATAAATTGACACTGAATTTAACCTCATTTCAGAAGGCTTCAGAGATCCACCATTATATACACCATGGTTATCACCAGATGATGCATTCACCCTTTGGAAAACACCAAGAGCTTTCAACAAATATGAGAAGTCTGCTACTTTGGTTAGCAATAGCCAGTTTCTGCTGAAACCCTTGGATAATATTGTTGGAAAAGCATGGAACATGTTTGCATCAAAGTATGTCTTGAATATAACAATGCTAACAATTTCAGAATATACCCCATATTGTTCTAAAGCATGTGCGTATAACTTGTGACATTTGACCATTTTTATAAAGTGGTGTGGTCAGGCTTACTTGATGGAACAGTAAGCTAGATAGAACCAATTGAGAAGGTGTAAGAGCCACAGTAAGATGACAGAAATAATTATCAGTCATCTGGCCAACATGAAGAATGAAAGATGATAGAGTATTTCATTATCTAAAATCTCCTTTCACCAAACAGAACTTGAGGTGAAGCTTTGGGCATCATTAGTAACTCTCAGGCATTTTCTAAAACAGCATCTAATGGCCAGCCCCTTTAAAGCAGAAGTTTTATCTGAATATTATACTTTAATGTAGAGAGGAGGAGGTAGAAATAAACATTTTTAATTTAAAGAGATAGATCTGGAAATCAAACAACAATTTAAATTGTAAAGTTCTTCTTTTATTTTTTTTTAGGGCATATGTCCATCAATACACAAAATTTGGGATTGACGAAGAAGAATTCTTGGAAACTTTCACAACTCTTGAGCAAATTATTGCAAGTTACACCAATTTATAATCATGTTCTTATTATTTTTTTTTACTTCAAAGACTGAATGGTTTATCATTCAATGCTGTGTGTTAAATGTAGCTGTATTTAAAGTGCATTAAAATGTAAATAGGTATATTGGCAATAAATGTTATATTTTTTACAAATTATGTATTTTAATAAAAAGTTGTTGCAACATGTTAGTCTTGTAATTTCTTGCCTCATTGCTAGTCAGCAATGTGTTGTGTAAGAAATATATTTACAGGGCCTTTAACATATGATATTCCACAGTGTTGAATCTGCAATAGTGCAATAACCCATAGCTGCTAATCACATTTTTGCTTTCCTTGTTGAACTGCCAAACCAAATAACCAGAATGCCAAAAGTTCAGTGTCTCTCCACAGTTAGTAAGCTTCTGTCAGACATGTCAACTCACCTGTATTTGTTAGAAACCTCTCTGATTTAAACCCTGGTCAGTGGTCTCCCACAGTAACAGGTATTTCCCTTGCTGTCAGGTGACAATTCCTCTTTGGCCTAACCCAGGTGTATGTGTCTGGAAGCCCTGGGATCAACAAGGCCCAGTAAAGCTATTCTCCTCTAAAGGGACAACCATTCTAGAGTATGTCGGTGAACAGGGACCCAGTGAATGACGTTTAATCAGCTACAGGACTAGCTACTGTAATAGGAATAGCTAGAAAGAGCAGCCTGTGCTCCAGCAAGGACTGATAGCTGAAGGTATTCCCCAAGGCTCTGCTAGCCTAAGTAAAGGGACCACAGTTTTGATGTGCAGGCCAGGAAAAATTCAACCTGCACCAACCGTAACCCACAAAACCTTAACACATACCAGACCCTAACCTGCCATTGTAGGACCCACACCCAACCTGTACCCACATCTTTCTGATCTTTAAACTGCTTCTGCTCAGGCCTTAGGTTCCCAGACAGGAAAACTTCTGGAACAGAGGAAGAGTGTACTTCCCCACTCTGAAACACAACCAAGATGAACTCGCCGTGGTTGCCCAAATTTCAACCCTTACCCACAGTACATAAGGGTAAACCCACAAGTCCCGCAGGTTGCAGGGTAACCCACACATCATTAGACCACAATACTAAAGAGTGATTTAGATAATGTTTTTTCTGCTGTAGGGAATCCAGACTACAGTCACTAGAAACCCAGAAGGTGAACCTTAAATTTACCAGACCATCTCCACAGGGAGTCACATTGCTATTTCTGCTTTGATTGTACTTGATATCTATCAGATCTGTAATTTTAACCCTGTGATGCTTTGACAATAGTCTGTTTGTTTTCCAAGAACCTGTGGCGTCCTCTATTTTTATTTTACACAACAGCAAGATTGGTGTAGTTCCACATAATTTGTTCTCCAAGCTGTGAATTTGTGCACACACACATTATGAGACCAGAGCACACAATAAATTGTGGTGCACACAAACACATAATTTTGTACTGCACACACCAGTGTTTAAAGTGCGTACACAACTTAAAAAAGTGTGCACAAAATAAATTTTTTGCATACACAGCCAAGAATAAATTAGAGGGAACATTGGTTCCCCAACACCCTCGCTCTTCCATTTAGCAAAGGCCCACCTGGGGAGAGAGTACGGTGTGATCAATGTTTTACTGCTCACTATTGTCTCTGACACACTCATAATTCTACTACTTTTCCCATCTGTGTTGGTTTCCCTATTTCTCTCATCCTTTTTTCTAGCTACGTCGATAATGAGACTGGGCTTAACTCTGAACAAAACAAACAAAAGAAGCAGGCCACTGCCTGAGGGTAGGAAAAATGTATTGTTAGCAAAAGAGCAGAGATTTACCTAACCTTGCAGTCCTTTACATATTTAAATAGCATTTTTGGAAGGGGGGTATGCAGTCTGAGGTTGCTGACCTGACTGCTTCCCCACACCTTGTGCTTACCGTATCTAGGGTTGCCATCTGGCCGGTATTTCACCAGCCTAGCTTATAAAGTACCAGCTAAGGCCAGGGCTGGTATGACAAAATATTTTGACAACGTACTTGCCAGTAAATCTGTAATAATTAGTCAATCAGCCCCTGACTGCCTTCAATTCACCCCATTTGCCTTTTCCTAGTGCGTATACTTAACAAATACCCAGCCAATCCATGCTTTACTAGCTGTCTCTGCCCCCTCGACATCAACCAGCCCCGGCAGGTATAGAAGTCTCCAAAAGGTATCAACTGTAACCATATTGCTAGTGCAGAAAGCACAGTTGTGATATTAAGTACAGTAAATCCCCCATTTTACTCTTTTCAGTAGACTGGAAAAAAATGGTGTAAAATCTGGGAAATTATAAAATTGGGGAAATGTATTATATGTTGGTGGGACCAAAAAAAAAAGAAATGTGTTAACTTGTTCAAAGTGTTTACATATTATGTCAATTTATGTATGGTATGTAAAATTAAGGTTTCGCTGTATTAGATCCACATTTCTGGGTAACAAATGGAATTTCAGCTCTTGGTTACTAAAGTAGCTTTTTGTGTCATGGCAGGAGTGGCACTGTGGACCTTGCTTTGTTTAAAGGTCCCCATACACGTGAAGATTCGCTCTCTTGGCGACCTCACGGATATTCACCCAATATCCACACCTACTGGTGGGCGATATCGGGGAACATGTAGGCTAATTATAATGGCGGCAATGGGGCAGTCGGTTTGTAGACCACATCAACGAGCCGATGCGGTCCCCAATCAGACTAAATCTTTTAACCTGTCCGATCAATATCTGGCCAGTTTCAGGCCAGATATCAGTCGGGTATGGCAGTCGTTTCTGCCCCTACACGGGCTAATAACCTGCCGAATCATTCCAAGGGACCGATATCGGCAGCTACAATCGGCCCGTGTATGGGGACCTTAAGAGTAAAACGCCAAGGGGAAGGTGCCAAAGTTCACCACCTATGGCTGCAACATTATCTCTGTCCTGTAGGGCATCCTGCATGCCACCTACATTGCAACCTGCAGGCTTCTTTAGGTAAGATATTTACTTTACAGGCAAGTTTTTATCTCTTGTCAGTTTTTTTTTAGATTTTAAAGTTGAAAGCTGATGAGGAGGAAGATGCTGCCTGCATTATTTAATCTGCGGTTGGCAGGCTTTGTAGCTGAAAGCTGCCTTGTGAGAAGCAAAATATTAGTAGTACAGAACTGGGAACAACTTAAGCTGGGGTCCGCCAAATATTAGGCATCCCTCCATGATTGCATTTACTCTCTGATAACCTGGGCCTGTGCTTCTGCCCTGGTCCACGGTTCTTTTTAGCTAGCATCACAAAACAATCCTCTTTGTCTTGGTTTCCCGCCCCAGGGTCAGGGCTCAGTAAAGTGAAAAAGTCAGCTTTTTTTTTTAAATTCAGCTTTTCACTTTACTGCACATGCGCACCCTGGCGAAGAAGAAATTTAAACTCACATATGGAGCAGTGGGGAGAGGTCCGGGCCTGACTGCTAAGGAGTGCAGGAGTGAGTCCCTTGGTGCTCACTTCCAAAGCATTTGCACTCTGATTGTTGATTTTCTTTGCATTGAGCACCAGATCAAAAAGGGATCAGATAAGGTTGTGCCTTCTGATAATCCCTAACATGTGCATATAAATGATGTGCAAGTTAGGGGCAGACAGGGGATGGTTGAGGGAATGCCTACATGCTTCCCCCCACCTGCCCTTTCAGACGGAGTGCTGACTAACAATCAGTGCTCAAACCAAAAGGTATGCTGGAGGTATCTGCACCCTAAAGAGGAGTAAAGAGGCCTGTGGCCATTCTTCACATGCCCCATGCACTGTGCAAAGTGCAGCCATTGTTTGCGCTTTGTACTCTGCATGGGACATTAAAAAGAGGTCTTTCATGTGACAAGATCAAAAGGCCATAGCAGAGAGGGGTTTATAGGTGGGCCCAGAGCAAAGCAAACCAGCAGATACAATAAACAGTGGTAGCTTAATGCACTTTGTGCTTTAGAATTATACATTGTTACTATGCAGTGTTTTGCACCTACATGTGACAAGATCAAAAGGCCATAGCAGAGAGGGGTTTATAGGTCCAGAGCAAACCAAACCAGCAGATACAATAAACAGTGGTAGCTTAATGCACTTTGTGCTTTAGAATTATACATTGTTACTATGCAGTGTTTTGCACCTACAAAAATATTCTGCAAAGTCCTGTTTAGAGGCCACATGATTCTCTGCACTGTGATTCACTTTTATAAGTTAACACAAGATGGTGCTCTTGTTCAATGCTCTGTTTGCACTGCTGTTGTCGCTCATAAGGGCAAAGGCATCTGACATCACTAGCAGTACAGCTCAAAAAAGTATTTTAAAACGAGTCTTGCAAAAGAGTGGTAAAAACCACCAATGGGCAAAAGTATCCAGCAAGTGTGTAACAATTAGCATATATTATCTGAGGCTTTAGGGCAATGCATTTTTTCTAAATTGTAATGGACAGTCGTTTGGTGTTTTGAAAATTAGTCTTCTGACATATACTGCCCATCAGGTGCCACACAGTTCACTACTACAGTGGAAGCAAATTGTCTTTTATATGCACTTAGCATTTCATTCACTATTAATTATGTGTTATAGTGACCAGTTTTGGATGTTTTCCACTGAAAAAAGGATGCTAACAAGTCTGAGACGTTATTACACTATGGAATCTCTTTTCCTGAAACCCAATATCCAGACAACTATGATTTTTATTAAATTATTTTTTAATGATGTATTTTACTCTGCAATAATAAAATAGTGATCCTAACTAATCTGCATAAATCAGTATTGGTGGTCAACTAATCCTATTGAGATTATTTTATACCTGATATGGTCAGCTATTGTATGTCTACCCTGTGGCTTTCATCAGCACAGTCCTTGTGTTTTCATCAGCGCAGTACTCTCAGGGAGAAGTCCACAGAGCGACACCTTGCTTGCTGACAACTGTTTTACCATTTATTTAAAATGGATGTATCTTGCCAATGACAGACACCGTAGCTGTCAAGTAATGATTACTCGGAAATGTTCAGTCCTGTGCCAGTGGGTCAATCATTTTTACAGTATTGGACTAGTTCTCCCTGAGATGACCAAGGTGATACAAATATCGCATGTCTTATTATTCTAACCCTCTGAGCGTATGTATCCTAAGGGTAATTAGGAAATGCACAAAATAATATGTGCCATCTGTCACTGGGGCTAATTTACAAACATATCTGCTACATTACATAGCACCAGTGTAGTGACCAATAGTAACCAATCCAATCCTGCTTTCATTTTCTAACCTGTACTAAACTGTTAAAAGCCAATTGCTTATTGGTTACTTTTGGCAATTGCACTCTATAAACGGTAAATGTGTCAACACTATATAAATAAAGGACTATAATAATAATGAGTAGGGGTATATGTTTCTCTAAGAATGTCAGTTGATAACTGTGGGTAACTGAGAAAAATAAGTTGGCTAGTTTTTGAGGAAGGGATTTGTAGTGGGCTGGAAAAGATGGCTAGAGGATCAACTAGAGGTTATGAACTGCAGTTTTCTGAATACATCAGTTTGAAAAGGAACACAAATGTCATTGAGCCTTCCTCTCATTTACGGAATTTAGTCTCCAGTTCAAAACACCTTGTTGTCACTTCCCATTATTCTTTAATATAAAGATCTCGCTTTCTTCCTCTCCTTTGTCTTATGTCTTTGTCAGTAGCTTCCGTGAATTAATTCAGCCTTTTGGCAGCTGTAACTGCCAGTGATACTATTAATGTTCCAGGTGTCACACAATGGCACCAGAGCAGATGCCTTTCAGGCCATTTCAAGGAGGCCATTTCATAAGTAAAAATGATTCAATGCATAGTTTTTAGAAGCCTCGTGTAAGGTTTGTGCAACAATTTCATATTATAGTGGTAATATACAAATATTACTCTATGTCAGGTATTTTTGGTTTGCGAGAACAATGAATAAACAGTTTGTGGGTGGCAGCTGCAAGGACAAGTTCATAAGTTATGCCACAACAACGTTAGTAAAATAAAGTAAATACTGGTTCTTTTTTTTTTTTCATTATTTTATAACAACTTTTGAAACAGCATATATTTACTCTTTGTTCTTCTGCAGGTAGTTTCTGGCCAGGCACAGACATCACAGGTCATCAATGGATCTTCCTATTGTCTGGTAAACTGCTGGCCTTATGTGGTCTGTCAATTTTGACAGACTTTGAAAACTTTCAAGAACTATATAGTTTTTTTTAAGTGCACAGGTTCACACATGTATTTGCACAGTGAGTAAATGCACTCCATAATCTTATTTGTATCCATGTCTAAATAAGTGATCAGTTTAAACATTACCTCCCTATCTCACGGTCAAGCAATACCTCCTGTAACTATACCTTACTTTACTTTTACTTTTGTTTATTTAATATCAGATTGAACTAAAGTGATCACTGCAAAAACACACTCAATTTCTTCAAGTCTTGCATACATACGTGCACCATAATACATAAGCACTTACACAAGACACATTAGCCAATCTGGGCATTTGTATAAAGCATTCACTCAACTCTAAGGGGCACATTTACTAATACACGAACGTCCGAAAAGCGTCCGAATGCGTTTTTTTCGTAATGATCGGTACTTTGCGAGTTTTTCGCGAATTGTCGCAACTTTTTCGAGCTCTCAATACGAAAGTTGCGATAATTCGCGAAAGTCATAATGGCAATGAAAAAGTCGCGACAATTCTCGAAAGTCATAATGGCAATGAAAAAGTCGCGACAATTCTTGAAAGTCATAATGGCAATGAAAAAGTTGCGACAATTCACGAAATTTGTAATGGCTATGAAAAAGTCGCGACAATTCGCGCAAGTCGTACCGGTTACGAAAAATTCGCGACAATTTACGGGAAAGTCGTAACGGCGACGAAAAAAACACAAAAAATACGAAAAAGTCGCAAAATGTTCGTTTTCCAATCCGAATTTTTCTCATTCGGATTCTGATTCGTGGATTAGTAAATCAGCCCCTAAATCTCAGAATAATCCAGGCAACATGCAGTTTCCCTTTGTATGTATGTATAACTTTATTTATAAAGCGCCAGAAGGGTACGCAGAGCTGTACAATCTTACAAAATGACACACAGGGAGGACAAGTGTTATAATAAATACAATAAATAAGTATAAATGTACAGGGAATAAGTGCCATGTGGTATGAGACACAGTAGGAAGGAGGTCCCTGCCCCGTAGAGCTTACAATCTAAGTGGTTGGGTAACATCCAGGCACAAATTGGAAGGTAAGAATGCACTAGGTATGGGCATTTGCCATTAAGCGCAGGACTGGGCAAAATAATGTTTTAGTGCTCCAGAAGGTAACGGCTGAGCTTTTTCTTAAAGAGAGTTAGTGAGTGTTTTTACTTAACTAACTAAAATTGAATAGTTATAAATGTGACAACTTGATATACATGGCATTTTAAATTGCCTTGTTAGTCAACCAGGTCATACAGGACTGCCATCAGAATCTCTGGGGCCCCGCACAGGTTATTTATATGGGCCCCCCCCCATGAACAAGAGCGTAGTACCAATATTTTGTCCACGCCTCTTGTGTGTGCAATATAAACTGCTGATGTTACTCTCTAATAAGCAGTTTATATAAAGAGTTACATTGATTAATGTGCTAATAAGTCATTCAGTTTATAGGGGGTCAGTGGAGTTTGTCCTAAGTTTAACCCCCTCTAATCTACCTGTCCCCGCTCTACCCTGTCATTGCTTGATATGAAAGTTACGTAAGTTTTTGCATTAGTTATGTAAACTGCGTAAGCTTAGGGTCCCCAATGATCTTGCTGTGGGGCAATAACCAGTCAGTAGTTGTTCATAAAAATAGTAAAAATAATTAATGTGCTTATAAGTCAGTATTATAATTGGGGGGGTCAGTGGAGTTTATATGTACAGTACGTTACATGAGTTCAGGGTTGGACTGGGGGGGTGAAGGGCCCACCGGGACTCCCGCACCAAGGGCCCCCACCGGCCACGTCCCCTAATTCCCCCCCTGACCCCCCCTCGCAGAGCCCCCCACCCGACACCCTCCCCCCCGAGTGCGCGTAATTTAACGCATCAGGGGAGGAGCGGTCGGGCAGGGGGAGCACTGGCAAGTGTCGGGTCTGGGCCACCGGGGCCCAGTCCGACCCTGCATGAGTTTCTTTGAAAGTAGCGTAAGTTTTTTTAGAAGTTACTTAAATTGCGTAAGTGTAGGGGCCCAATGATGTTGCTGTGGGGCCCAATAACCAGTCATTTCACTGCTGGAAAGTTCATGTTGTTTTTACGTTGTTTAATTAATTGGTGGTAAGGGGTGTCTGCTCCTTCTCTGCATTGTCCTTTGCTTTTATGCTAGGTACCTAAGTTTTTAGGAAAGTTACATCAGTGTCTTAAGTTTCTTGGCAACTTGGCAAAGTTTTAACGTAACCTTACATATTTTATGTACCTTTTGCTATAAACCCGGGCACCCTTCCGAAGCAAATTTTCATGGGGCCCTGCACAATAGTACCCCCTCTTCCCCCCTGATGGCGGCCCTGAGGTCATGGTTTCAAGATAGTCAACAGAATCAACTTAACAGCACACAAATTATAGACAGAGTTATGAAACTCTGCAAGTGTCTCCCAAAACTGTCTGGAAAGAGTAATGTAATGTAAATCTGTGCAAGGCAAAGTCGAAAGCAAACGAAAACAGGAAAATTGCATTCAAGCACTAAAACAAACTTTCTTTCTGTTTTTACATTGTGTGGTATATTTACTAAGCACAATGCAAATATGCCACAAACAAAACATATGCTTTACACCGTTTTTCAGTACTACAGTGATGTTCATATCTGATTCACCCATAGGCAAATTAATTTTGTGTTTGACCACCATATTGGAAACATGTGAAACTTAACATAATTTGTACAGGTTAACACTAGTGACAGATATCTAGATATCACTGTCCATGGTGCTGGAGAGTCTTAACCTTGTAAATGAGATGAACATTGCCCTCGGGAGGTAAATGATTTGTCTAGGTGCCTCCTACTTCCGTGTTCAGCAGAACTCCCAAAAAGTGCTGCACTTTTGTCAGACCCTGGCAGTTTTATAAAAAGAAAAATGGTACAGCACCCTAACAGGAAGATTGCATTATTTTACAGATTATTGCTCTATGCTTATCAGACCTTTTCCACCAAACATCATCATTACATTTCTTTGTTCTTCTAAAATCTTTGATTTTGGAATTGCACTTATGCATCCATCTATCTTGAAATGCTAGTATGACACTTCATACTCAGGTACACTTTAATTGCTCCTTCTAAGCTTTAAATGTATCCATCTAATTTACAAGCTGTGAATATACTTTAGTTTTGACAATAGGCTAAAGATCTAGTACAGGTATCGGACTGCTTATACAGAAACCCATTATCCAGAAAGTTCTGAATTACGGAAAGGCCATCTCCCATAAACTCCATTTTAATCAAATAATTCACATTTACTTTTTCTCTGTAATAATAAAACAGTATCTTGAACTTGATCCCAACTAAGATATAATTAATCCTTATTGGAGGCAAAACAATCCTATTGGGTTTAATAACTGTTTAAATGATTTAGCAGACTTAAGTTGAGATCCGAATTACAGAAAGACCCCTTATCCGGAAAACCTCAGGTCCCGAGCATTCTGGATAATGGGTCCCATACCTGTACAGGAAGTCACTATCCCCCATATATAATGAAAAGTACTGTTTACCCTGGTGCTGTAACTCCTACTAACCAAAATGTTTGGTTTTAAACAGGTGACCAGTGAATGCTACCTGCTTATTGGTTGGTATATGTTATTGCACCTGGGCAAACTTGGTGGAGGTAAAAGTGTAAAAAAAAGCCATGTCATCTGCATTTTGTTCTTTCCTCTGCAAAAAATGGACACGTCTCTTCAGTACAAAATGGAGTTTAGAGACAGAGGGGCCGATTCACTAAAGGTTGTTAACGCTCAACACATAGTTTTATGCGTTAAAAAGTGTTCGATAATTAAGTACCGCATGCGTTACTGCCTATATCGCATGTGCAAAAATCCTGATTATCGCAAAACTTTATTTCCACCGTATTGAGGTAATTATCGAATAGAAATAATACTAACGCATAATTCACAGATATATTTGAAATGTTAAAAGCAATTACTGTGAAACTTAACGCCTCCCAGGAGTAGGTGTTACTAAACAAAATTGCAGCTGGTGATTGTCTGTGGCGACAAGATGGAGTTTGCAGTTGGATTTTTTCAAGTATGTGATTGCCCTAGAGTGATGCATCCTCCAGTTTTCAGGGAAATGGCAATTTTCAGAACGGTAGTTTTCAGAAAGTAATGGTTACATGCGTAATAGCGTGCGCTAATATTGCGTGCTACAAAATAACGCATTAATATATTGCATGCTTTAAAATAACACTTAAAAATATGTCATCGCCAGATAAATAATGTCAATAACATTGCTTCTTAATTCAGACAAGTGTGCCTTTAGTGAATCGATCGTTTCTCAAAATATAAGAAGTGATAATATTTTGAACGCATGCTATAAATATCAGTTGTTTTTTCGGCCTTTAGTGAATTGGCCCCAGAAAGTGGAGAGAGGCACCTACTCATCCCCCTCCTCAACCATACCCCTTTACTCCACCCAAAATTGAGTGTCATGTAGATAGGTAAAGGGCAAGTAAAGGTGCACCAGCAGGGGTAGATTTGCAGTCTGGTGCTAGGTACATAGGGCAGCCAGACCCTTTGTATCCAGACTTGTGTCAGGGTCAAAGTACTGTAAAAGACCATAATGCATATTATAATATAACCCCAGAAGCAAAAAGTTCAGAATAGAACAAAAGAAAGAGAGAGAATTTAGGATGATAATTTTGTTTTCTTACTGATTGATGACGGGTTCCCCTTAAACAATGTCCTTGCACTGGGGCCTTCCAGTGTCACTCCTGGTATCCCCATGTTCTCTATAGTTTAGGCCACTGTGATATAAGCTGCAGAGCCTCGAGTAAATAAGGGTTACATTTCTATTTTGCTTATTTATTTTTGTGAGCCTTAAATTGTGGCATAGTAGGAAAATTTGTAAGTCTGGGGTTTCAGAAGTTTCAAAATATTCTTAGAAAATAGATAAAAGCTAAATGAAAACATTTCCATAAAAAGTACCATTAGCAGTCAGCCACCAAGCATTTTATGTGAGTAACTATACAGTACGCAGTTATTACAAAGTGTTCTTAATTTCCCCACACCTTTCACTATTTTACTGACATTTTTTCCCTTAATTATAGCAAAATTAAAACCTCCTTCCAATAAAATGCTCACTTATAAATGTTTATATGTTCTCCAATTAAGTCTCATATGTAGTGCACCTCTTCCAGATGGAATATATTAAACCTTTTTTTTTTCATTTAACATACAGTATTTCCCCCTATCAGCTGTTGCTATGAATCAAAACATCCAGTCATATCTTATTTCTTGGGAATCCAGCAACTGACTAGACACACCCCACTGCCGTGTCCAGGTCTGAGTGCATAGGGGCAATAGTCCTGTTGCTATAATAGAAAACATGTTTACTTTGCTTTGTGGAGTTCATAAGAAATTGCATATGCCTGAATATATAATCAACAAGGAATTTGTCCTAAAATGGAAGATTATTGTGTTTCTCAAGAATAAGAATTCATTTACTAATGGTACAAAGTAAAAAGTGCAAACAAAGGGCAAATCATAATGTATTTGGCCACAATTATGCTTCAACATGCCCCCGTAATTGTGCCTGCTGCTACCTCTGCAGCTGATTCCATAGGCCCCCATTAGATTCAGACAGCACACGTCATCTAAGGGGCAATAGGAGAATGGTCCAAGCACATTCACTTATACACTCTTTAGTAACACACTGTTAACTAAGTGCTAGATGGAACACCTATGGGGCAAGGAAGCTGGTACTAAATAGTTGACTGAGGCAGGTATAGTGCTGTCTAGAAAATCTGCGCATATTGCACCTACTATAAACCAAGGAGGGCAGTAAAAAGTATGTAAAGTGGCACAATCTTTTATCCATTAGAACCGTGCTGTCCAACTTCTGTGGTGCCAAGGGCCAGAATTTCTCTAGCATACATAGTGGAGGGCTGCTAATGAAAGCCAGTTTTGACCACTCCCATTTTTAAGCTGCACCCACTTCAAACCACACCCATCTTATCACAAGAACTTTTAAGACCATACCCACATTATTGGTGGTAGCGCAGCAAAAACCCAAATGCTCGGTGCTCACTGCGGGGATATCAACCATCATACATATGTAAAAGAATTATATCATGCCATATAAAGGCACACCCTTAAATCCAGATGTTGCCATAATTACACACCTTAGGGACCATTTAATGGCTATTTCCAACTGCTAACAAAGTACCTAAACAAACCCCTTGCCAGGCAGAGTATGGCACACACAGGCAGGGTAGGACAGGGAGAGTATGGCACGCACAGGAAGCATAGGGCTGGCAGAGTATGGCACACACATGCAACACTCTGCCTGCCATATGCTGCCTGTGTGTGCCATACTCTGCCTGTCCTATGCTGCCTGTATGTATGGCACACACAGGCAGCATAAGGCAGACAGAGCATGGCACACACAGGCAGCATAAGGCAGACAGAGCATGGCACACACAGGCAGCATAGGGCAGGCAGAGTATGGCATACATAGGCAGCATAGGGCAGGCAGAGTATGGCACACAAAGGCAGCATAGGACAGACAGAGTATAGCACACACAGGCAGCATAGGGCAGGCAGAGTATGGCATACACAGGCAGCATAGGGCAGGCAGAGCATGACACACACAGGCAGCATAGGGTACAGTTTATGGTACACACACCGGCAGTACTCTGCCTGCCATATACTGCCTGTGTGTGCCATAGTCTGCCTGCCCTATGCTGCCTGTGTGTGCCATGCTTTATCTGCCCTATGCTGTCTGTGTGTGCCATACCATAGTAACGAGATTCCCTTTAGTTGTCCATATCCACCCCCAGTGGAAGCCTCTCAGGGAGTATAATTAGACCTAGTCCTATTCCAGCTAATTATCTATACAATATACAGTGGTGTGAAAAACTATTTGCCCCCTTCCTGATTTCTTATTCTTTTGCATGTTTGTCACACAAAATGTTTCTGATCATAAAACACATTTAACTATTAGTCAAAGATAACACAAGTAAACACAAAATGCAGTTTTTAAATTAGGGTTTTTATTATTTAGGGAGAAAAAAAATCCAAACCTACATGGCCCTGTGTGAAAAAGTAATTGCCACCTGAACCTAATAACTGGTTGGGCCACCCTTAGCAGCAATAACTGCAATCAAGCGTTTGCGATAACTTGCAACGAGTCTTTTACAGCGCTCTGGAGGAATTTTGGCCCACTCATCTTTGCAGAATTGTTGTAATTCAGCTTTATTTGAGGGTTTTCTAGCATGAACCGCCTTTTTAAGGTCATGCCACAACATCTCAATAGGATTCAGGTCAGGACTTTGACTAGGCCACTCCAAAGTCTTCATTTTGTTTTTCTTCAGCCATTCAGAGGTGGATTTGCTGGTGTGTTTTGGGTCATTGTCCTGCTGCAGCACCCAAGATCGCTTCAGCTTGAGTTGACGAACAGATGGCCGGACATTCTCCTTCAGGATTTTTTGGTAGACAGTAGAATTCATGGTTCCATCTATCACAGCAAGCCTTCCAGGTCCTGAAGCAGCAAAACAACCCCAGACCATCACACTACCACCACCATATTTTACTGTTGGTATGATGTTCTTTTTCTGAAATGCTGTGTTACTTTTACGCCAGATGTAACGGGACACGCACCTTCCAAAAAGTTCAACTTTTGTCTTGTCGGTCCACAAGGTATTTTCCCAAAAGTCTTGGCAATCATTGAGATGTTTTTTAGCAAAATTGAGACGAGCCTTAATGTTCTTTTTGCTTAAAAGTGGTTTGCACCTTGGAAATCTGCCATGCAGGCCGTTTTTGCCCAGTCTCTTTCTTATGGTGGAGTCGTGAACACTGACCTTAATTGAGGCAAGTGAGGCCTGCAGTTCTTTAGATGTTGTCCTGGGGTCTTTTGTGGCCTCTCGGATGAGTTGTCTCTGCGCTTTTGGGGTAATTTTGGTCGGCCGGCCACTCCTGGGAAGGTTCACCACTGTTCCATGTTTTTGCCATTTGTGGATAATGGCTCTCACTGTGGTTCGCTGGAGTCCCAAAGCTTTAGAAATGGCTTTAAAACCTTTACCAGACTGATAGATCTCAATTACTTTTGTTCTCATGTGTTCCTGAATTTCTTTGGATCTTGGCATGATGTCTAGCTTTTGAGGTGCTTTTGGGCTACTTCTCTGTGTCAGGTAGCTCCTATTTAAGTGATTTCTTGATTGAAACAGGTGTGGCAGTAATCAGGCCTGGGGGTGACTACAGAAATTGAACTCAGGTGTGATAAACCACAGTTAAGTTATTTTTTAACAAGGGGGGCAATCACTTTTTCACACAGGGCCATGTAGATTTGGATTTTTTTTCTCCCTTAATAACGTAAACCTTCATTTAAAAACTGCATTTTGTGTTCAATTATGTTATCTTTGACTAATAGTTAACGGTTTTTGATGAGCAGAAACATTTAAGTGTGACAAACATGCAAAAGAATAAGAAATCAGGAAGGGGGCAAATAGTTTTTCACACCACTGTAGGCATGGTATTGCTTGGGAGATCTATCCCCATATTACTTCTCCTTAGTGGAGTTGCTGCATCTCTTGTTAGCTGATCTATCTGCTGTAACTTACATCTCATAAGAATATGCTAGAAATAATTATACTGTGCAGTGTTTTAATCTTCTTTACAGTGTCTTTTTTTTTTGGTTTTTATGTAGACTAAGGCCTGCCTCCACCTTGGGCACTCTAGCAAATTTACCTGCTAGGATGGAATACAGGAAGTGGGAAAGAACCATGTGCTCTCTCTCATTATATAGACTAAAGGCCAAAATAGTCATTAGATCCCTGGGTCAATAAGGAAAACTTTCCCTTACAGAGCATGGATGACAGAACTGGAACTCCCTGAACCAGTAGTGGCATTAAACCCTTGGGTCACTACAGTTATATTTTACTGGTTGTGGTAATACTGACCAGTGTTAAATTAGTTTAAAATGTTTGTTTACACCAGGAAATCATTTAACAGCTAACTTTTTTTTTATACCAAATATTTTTATCAGTCAAAAAGAGTGTAATGTCACCAGTTTAACTTCATCTCACTGAACTGATGTTTACATTTAAGATCAAAGCTAACAAAATGTTGTTTATAATGCCAAAAAGCTGTACTCCAGATTTAATGTTCTATTCATTCCAGTTTAACTCCAATAATATTTCCTACTCCAGTTCGTTCGTTCAGTTCATTATTGCCATGAAAGATGCCATGGAAAGGTGCCAAGATCATCATTAAAAGCTGGTCCCTTGGGCATTATGTAACCAGGAATAGAACATTTGCTTAGCCTAACATCAGAATCATTTAGGTTCCCCAAGAATGCAAACATATATAAACACTAGTCATAAACCAGTTGGGCTCCCAAAAATATGCAGGAACTGCTTTCTCTATTGTCGCAGTCCCTAGAAAACAGCTGTAAGACAGCCACCTGTCCTGTGCCCTGGAGAGAATTAAGACTTTTCACAGAGGTCAATTACAAGTTTCCAGTTTAAATATCTGTGATTCTTCTTCTGAGCTCATCCCGAAAAAACCTTAGATACAGTTCATCCTTTATCACTCCCAGCTGTCTCCTGGCTCTAAAAACTGTCATCAGTTTGTTTGAACATTGTTGCCTTGCCCTTTGCTGCAGTCTGCCAATTGTTCTTTTAGCTATCATGACATCGTATTGTTACTTTGGTGTCTGTGTGTTTATGAGTTGTTTGTTCTTACTCATTTTCCATTGTGTATGTATAATTAGACTAAAATAGCAACATTTTGGGTGCAAATTGTATAGGTCTGTATTTATGCCACTGCATAACAGGCCAAAACAGGGAGTGGCCAGGATAGCTTGGGGCATGTCCAAAATGTCCATAAAGGTTGATGTGTCTGTGTATGGTATGTATTCCAGCCTGTGAAATTGTCTTCCATTGAGGGATGTGTGAATATGTAACAGAGCCAGAAGCAGAAGAGGCATATGCCTAGAGTGCAATGGTGGGGTAGCACTATGAATATAGGCATACTGTATATCTACACTGTCTTCTTTATCTCCAACCCTTCTCATCAGCGAGCCAAGTGGGAGGAGAAGCTGTCCGTATCATTTCTAAAAGTTTTCCATGCTTGGTTTGGAGCATTGTTTTAGAACTTATTGTAGCTCCCCTTGCCTGGGTCCAAAAAGCAGGGCAGGCCAACATTGTTTTCCTACTTCGGGTAGTAAAAAGCACCATGGAACCATTCTCATCCATATAAATGTGAAACTCCAATGAATGGAGTGGGTAATATTTTCCAGCCCTTGTAGCAACCCCAAGTTTTACCAGGACTTAGGACCACACTAGCAGTATGCATGGAATACTTATAAGACATCATCATTTTCATACACTGGTGTAACTTCTTGCTGTAATTTCTTTCCATTCTTAATTCTTAGGTTAGTGTTTTAAGGTTTTAAGTGTTCATTTTCATGATTCCTATTAGTTCCAACAGTAGGTTTTTAAAACATTTAGCTAACACACAGTAGAGCAAATACATTCTTTCAATGAGACCAATGGGTCCAGTTGGATTACGGTAACTGTTTCCATTCCCTTTCTTTGCACTTTTCATCGTATGTGTTATTACATACTGAATGTTGTTACTAGCCATAAGTAAAATCTTTATACACTTAAATATTTTACATCATATTGCATGATTGTAAAGAAGTGAAAAAAAACTTCCCTTGCCCATATTTTGGAAGAAGTAAGGTTTTCAGACATCTTTGGTATGTAGCAATTACTGCAAGGAAAGAATCAGAGTGTTCTGCTTTGCTCTTTGATCTGCAGTAGTATCTGCTGGGGTACGCATCACCAGATTACGATTAAGTATTGTGGCTTGGGGCCATCCAAATTTTAAAGGTTATAATGCACCACTGGGATTACCAAGACTGTCTGTTCCAAAAGATAAGGAAGGTGACCCTTTGTGGGGGCTGACATAGCTGGAAAGGATGTTCTGTCCACAATAATTTCGTAATTGATAGTGACAAAGCACAAACTGATTCTTACACAAGTTATTTAGCAATGTTTTACAAATGCATATCTTTTGTATGAGAATGAATATCTGTTTCATTTGATATGTGTTAAAAAGACATCCAGTTTTGGAATATCAAAGTGATTCAAAGTAGGCATAGGATGTGTTGCTGAATATAATAAGAATACTCCTGTGTATGGAAGAGCCAGAAAGTTACCACTTGGCAATAGCAATTAATGGAGAACTAAACTCTAAAATAAATGTGGCTAAAAATGCCATATTTTATATACTGAACTTATTGCACCAGCGTAAAGTTTTATCATCTCTGTAGCAGCAATGATCCAGGACTTCTTACTTGTCACAGGAGCTCCGCATCTTGTAAAGTGTCTGTGGTACTCACATGCTCAGTGGGCTCTGGGCAGCTGTTGAGAAGCTGAGCTTAGGGGTTGTTGCAAATTATCAAGCAGAAAATAAAGTTAGCCTTTCGTATAAGCTGATGCTACAGGGCTGGTTATTCATTCTGATGCTACTTGCACTGGTTTCGAGCTGCCATGTAGTAATTATCTGTATTCATAACTATTCATATTGTGACATTTATATTCTATATACGCACCATATTGTCGGTCCTTACAAGCCCAGATTTGTGGTGAGGCCACAAAGGCCCGGGCCTAGGGCAGCACAAATTTAGGGGCGGCATGCGGCCCCGACGCACCAAAGCTTTGAAATTTTGCTCCCATACAGAGAAATGGGGACCTCTCCCTACTGCTCCACATGTTTAAATTTCCACGCATGCCCACTCGCGGGGGTGTTCACGCATGCACTCGCAGCGTGGGGGTGGGTTGGGGAGCGACGAAGGGGGGCAGTCTCGAGGCGTCCGAATGAGAAATCCGGCGCTGGGTCCCTAAGCTCAGTAACTGACAGCAGCACAGAGCATGTGTAGGGAATCAGCAGAAAAGATGGGGAGCTACTGGGGCATCTTTGGGGGTACAGATCTTTCCTGCTAAAGGGCTGTGGTTGCCTTGGGCTGGTACAGAAGCCCTAAACATAATGTACAACATTTCTGCCCTACTTCTTTAGTTAGGCTCTTTTGAGCATTGTGCCAATTTTTATGATAAACTTTCCAGGTTTCATTGGATTCTATAGAAGAAATCCCAACATATATCTATGGAAAAAACATTTAAAATAAGCAAATGTTATATAAAGAAGAAACTTTGTCTTTTTTTTTGTTTATTATGCCCTCTATAAATACTGTATGTGTTATTAAAGGGTTGGTCACTGACCCTGGCAGCCAAAAAACTATTGCTCTGTAAGGCTACAATTTCATTGTTATTTTTACTTTTTACAGCTTATTTTTCTATTCAGACCCACTCCTTTTCATATTCCAATTTCTCATTTGAATCACTGCCTGGTTGGTAGGGTAATTTGGACCCTAGCAACCATATAGCTGCTAAAATTAAAAACGAAATAATTAAAAAACCACAAATACTAAAAAATGAAGAGCAATCAGTCGATAGTATTAGAGAACTACTCTGCAGCACATTGAAAAAATGAGAACATGTACAGTGGGTCCTAAACTTTGTTATATGGTCTATTTGTCTGGAAACCTAACTGACTTTGTAACCAGGGCCTCCCCGTACTTTGGCACGCATGCGCAGTTTGGGGGGGGGGTGATGCGATGGGTCATTGCCCCCACCACTAATGACAAGCGGCGGGGGCAATGACAAAGGAGGAGGACTAGGGGTAGGCAGGAGAGGTTCCTGACTGGCGCCCCCTAATTGTTGCGCCCTAGGCAGCTACCTCTTCTGCCTACCCCTAGTTCCGGCCCTGCTTGTAACTCTGCTCTAGTTGTTGAAGGAAGTTATTAGCCTATATAACCCTGCTGTGTACAGGCCAGCTTACCTATCTGACCACTCAGATTTTGGCATTCCATAGGGTAATACCAAATGCAACAAAACAGGGATCTAGGGGGTGTCAGATGTGCTGAACTTCATTCTGCCATCACCCATCTGAACAATAACATTGCTCCATTGTATAGTACTGCTAAAAAGCAGGGGATGGTGAGGCACAGCATAAATATCACTTAGAATAACATATTGGGGTACTGACTGTATCAACATTAGTTGTGTCTATTAATGTACGTGTATGGGATCTGTTATCCAGATCTGTTGTCCGTCATCCAGGGGCCGTCTCCATAGACTCCTTGTATTTAATCCCATCTAAGATTAAATGGATCTTTATTGAAGCCAAAACAATCCTATTAGGTTTATTAATGTTTAAATGATTTTTAGTAGACTTAAGTTACTGAGAGCCAAAGTACGGAAAGATCCCTTACCCGGAAAATCCCAGGTCCTGAGCATTCTGAATAACAGGTCCCATACCTGTATTTATGTCTCTAGTTGTATGCATCACAAAACTTTTATTGAGCTTACGGGGTCATAAACTGTTGAACAGCAAAGGAGACCTAATCTTAAAAAGTCAGAAAACATTCTCAAATTTTAGGGTTATTAGATTAAAATGATTTAACTGTCATGTGAAACCTCAAGAAAGAAGAAAATAATCCTAAAGCTCCTCAGTTATAGCTGTTGATTTCTCTGTCCTCTGCCTGCTTCAAGAAATTATAGGGAAAAAAATCTTTCAACCCTGAAGCCGAACAAAAATAATATGTTTGCCAAGAACAGAACATTGAAAACTGGTCTTGTAGGTCATGAGTGTAAGAAAAAATCTGAATGTTCCACTGGCAACTAAAATTCTAACTAACATTGTAAATAAGTTAGATATCTCTAAGCCTTTTATATATTCATTGTATTATATGTATATATAAAAGGACAGAATTCCACACACACAGGAACTTCAAGAAAACACAAAAAAATTTATTTTTTCTAATTTATAAAACTGTGTGTATTTTCTGATTTTTTTTTTGTTAATTTGCATTACTTTTTGTACTTTGCTACAAATTTTACAGAAACCTAAGTTTGCAAGTATTTATCGCAACAAGTACAAAAGTTCTGTATTCATTAAAGCTTCGTTATCGTGACTTTCCTTGGGCCAGGTTGGAGCTGCAGAGTGCCATTGAGTCCTATGGGAGACTTTCCTTGGGCCAGGTTGGAGCTGCAGAGTGCCATTGAGCCCTATGGGAGACTTTCCTTGGGCCAGGTTGGAGCTGCAGAGTGCCATTGAGCCCTATGGGTGACTTTCCTTGGGCCAGGTTGGAGCTGCAGAGTGCCATTGAGCCCTATGGGAGACTTTCCTTGGGCCAGGTTGGAGCTGCAGAGTGCCATTGAGTCCTATGGGAGACTTTCCTTGGGCCAGGTTGGAGCTGCAGAGTGCCATTGAGTCCTATGGGAGGCTTCAAAAACATGCACTGAAGGATCAAAGTCAGAAAGGTTTTCCTGCCGTTTACAATCGTTAGGATACGATCATCATTATTGCCCCGGTGCAGCCAGGGAAATATTACACAATTCGAAACACACCGTATGCGCACTCCTGGGTCTTTTTCATAAAAGGTCAATCTTTATTTTCACATTGCCATCCGATCAACGTTTCGGCTCTGGCCTAGATATCTTGAGAAAGGCTCTAGGCCAGAGCCGAAACGTTGAGCGGATGGCAATGTGAAAATAAAGATTGAACTTTTATGAAAAAGACACTGGAGTGCGCCTACGATGTGTTTCGAATTGTGTAATATTTCCCTGGCTGCAACCGGACAATAATTACAGAGAAATTAATGGAGAGTTCGGAGTGCGGATCGCAATGTAGCTGTATATATATATATAAATGAAGAACAGAGTGCCGCACACACAGGGACTTTAAAAAAATACAAATCTTTATTAATCCATTATGAATGTGTGTATAAATGTGTGTGTGCGGCACTCTGTTCTTCATTTACTAGCAGTCCCGGAACCACTCTTTTAGGAACATGGGACATATATAAGCTCTGTCCTGGACTTTCCCAGGTATCCTGACAGTGGATATATATATATTGAACTAAGGGTGGCACTCCACTTCAGTCTTTGTCTCGGGTGTAATGTAAATAGTTTAGATATCGCAAAAAAATCAGTTGTGTATTAAAAAATGCATGAACAGCCAATTTCAAGCACACAGAGGCCCAAACAACCCCCCACCAGCCCAATAAATAGTGACTGTCTGTGGCATCTTACAGCAGCCCCTCTGGCATTTGCCAGAATCCACAGATTGCCAGTCCAGGCCTGCATAGGAGTTACACTTGCTGCGTGAAATGGGGGGATGGGGTATAAATAGTTTAGAATAGAATATTATAACCAATCATTTCTTATTAATACAAGATAAACTGCTGCCTATTAAAAATGGAAAGTCATTTGTTTTTATATACTTCATGAACTCCTCTTTCGAGTTCCAACTGGGCAGCTTTAGTTTAAACCCCTCAGTTTGAATTACAGTTTATTTAAGAATGAGGAATGCCAATTGTATTGAGCATTACCCATAATTCTATCCCATGCATATACAAACTGCTATCTTCAGCCATCATTTCTCTGTTAGGTAAACAAAGGCTTCCAGGTTTATAGTGTTCCATGACATACTGAGGGATTTTATGGGCTTTAATATGTGACTTTTAGTACATAGTTTGCTGTGTAAAATTAGCTGAAATGGCATTGTGCACTTGCAAGCTCATGTCAGGTGGTTTGACCTATTTTCAGTCACCTGGTGAGCTGTTGCACAACCACTTTCAGGTGACTGCTATTGTGGCCAATGTAAGTTCAGGAGATTTGGAGTTGCCCCCTAAAGCTGCCCATACATGAACCAATAAAATCGTCCAGAATTTTCGAACCATGTGTGGGTACCCAATTATCACAATATTTTCTATAGCATGGCGATCGGTCGTTTAGTCAATCGGCGAGGTTAGAAAATTTTGGTCGGAAGATGATAAAATCTACAAATGTATTGTGTATCTGACTATATCCTTGGGGGACCTACAATGGAAGTCACCTTCGTACGATTAATGTCTGCCAACTTTTTCATGTTTAGAACATCCTCCAATTTCAGTCTGAATGTTAGTTTTTGAACGTTCATCGGAAGAAGACTAAAATCTGAACATGTATGGCCACCTTAAGTTGATAAAAGCTGCAGGCACTAAAGCATCCAAATTGTTCCATGTACCATTGCCCTTACATAGGTCATATCTATTAACTGCCACAAGTTCTATAAAAATAAACTAAATGAACTTTAAAAAAAGATCAACAGAAGTTATTATATAGGGAATGAAGCCCCCCCAGACCATCCAATTCAACAACCGCATTTAGTGCACAACGATGCATGAATTTTGGGGAAAAATGGTGCATTGTGGGAAAAAAAACATTGAGATTGCATCCTAAAGTGCTGACTGTGTCAGAGTAAGTGACTGTGACCTAATATATCTTACTTGCAGGGCTTACCCATGCTTTCTAAAGATGGCCATACAGGTTAAAAAACTCATTTTTTACACACCAAACAGTGAAGGTGAAGATAGACAGGCCGGCATGTTGCATTAACATACAGGCAAAATCTGTGTGAAGTTAGAATGATTCTGTTGTATAGTTACATTCAAACTACATGCAGATGTACAGATATTTCTGCTTCTTTAAGCCAACCTGAGCAGAATTTGCAAACCTGCCCAGTCAATGAATAGCCATGGTCCAAAGATATTGGTTTGGATCCGAGAGGTGTTGTACAGAGTGTTACTGATATCTTGTAGCAGAAGACAACTAAATAAGCACACCTGGCTGATCTCTGCTACATTGCTTGAAGAGATAACCAGCAGTGCGCAACTAAACAAAAATACTTCTTTGAATTGCAATTATCTTTCCAAAACTATTTCTTAAAAAAAACATTTTGGGTTCCTTTAAGGCCTGGACTAACAGCTCAAACATGATCAGTAAAGACATACCCACAGAGAACTGGTAATGGCAAGGAGTAGTCATCAGAAAGATACACAAATTCTATTATTATGATATCTGTTTACTTTCAAGTTTAAAATAATGGTGAGAGAAAATCATGTCAGCCACCACACAGGTGCAAGGATCTAGAAAATGCTTGTGCAAAGTCTAAAGGCTTTATAGTGTCATTTTCCATAACCTGTGGAAAGTTAAAATGCCAGTTCTTTAATGACTTAGGACTCTTATACGCAGGCGGTTATTCTTGAATTCCAGCACTTACTGTGGTCCCACCGACACAGAAACCTAGAAAAGAATGGGCTCTGTAAACTCTTTATAACCATCTATGAACCAGACACATCCAAAATACCCAACCAGTTGAAAGAAGTATTTCTTTATCCTCTTCTGTTCTCTGGTTCTGGGAAACAATTTAGCCAAAGTCAGTTGTCTTAATAGTAAGACAGGACTTATAGCAACATTGTGCAATATGAACTAAAGGCAACAATTTTATATTTTTACAGGTAGTAAAAAGACATCTATCTATCCATTGTGTTTTTCATTATATCCACTCCAGGAAGAGAATTCCACAACTTTACAGCTTGTAGTGTAAAAACACTTTAATTGCTTTAAGATTAAAGGGCTCATTTAGCTCCACAAGTGCAGTGGGCAAAGTGCAATTGGCATGTTTTTTTCCCACAATGCACAGTTGTCTTCCCAGAAGTCCAGTGCTGGGCCTACTGCAATTGTGTCCATTTCACCAAAATGGATGTAATTGCTTGTGTGCTCTGTTGCAAATTAGCAGCAATTGCTCCAAATATTTTAAGTCTGTGCCTGGTGTCATTTTTGGTGTTCACTAGCGTCATTAAAGGGGTTCAGTGTGTGAGTGACGTGTGCCCTGTTCTTTCTGCACCAAATAACAGAGGGTGCTGAGGGAACCCTAGAGTTACCACTATCTGCAGTTGTGGTCCTCGCACTTACAGTTAGTTGTGCATAAGACCACTTTCCTTAAAGAAGAAGGAAAGGTATGATCACTGGGGGTCCCAAAACATTAGGCACCCCTAGTGATTGTAATCACTTACCTGATACCCCAGGTCAGTGCTCCT
Organism: Xenopus tropicalis; assembly: GCF_000004195.4. Classification (NCBI taxonomy): domain Eukaryota; kingdom Metazoa; phylum Chordata; class Amphibia; order Anura; family Pipidae; genus Xenopus; species Xenopus tropicalis. The sequence continues at coordinate 91,476,638 of NC_030678.2, read as the reverse complement.
GTTAGAAGAAAACTGCATCAGCCCAGGGTACCTACGAGTGAGTGATTACAATCACTGGGGGGTGCCTAATATTTGGCACCCTCCAGTGATTGTACCTTTCCTTCTCCTTTAAAGGTACTTGCGCTCCTTGAACTTGGACAACCCTCAGTCCATCCTGCCTTATGTAGCAAATTGAGTGCTGCTGTGCCTAATAATGCATGGGAAACCTGGAGCTACAGCCAAATCAGGACCAGGCGATAGCTTCAGCGATCCCTCAGTGGCCTATGTCAATTGCCTCAGATCAATTGCAGCGAAAGAACAGGGCACACATATCACATTGGTCACTAAGAGCATACTCTTTCTAAGGCTATAATTAGAATATTATTATATATAGAGAGTAAAGAACATTTTGCAACGCCAGGGCACTATTTGCAAGGAGTTTGTATGTTCTCCCTTTGTCTGCATGGGTTTTCCCAGAGTACTTCCCTGGTTTCTTCCCACGCTCCATAAACATACAGGAAGATTAATTGACTCCTGATAAAATTTACATCAGGTGATTTATAATAATGTATATTTCTATAAAGAGTTGGAGAATATGTCAGCACTATATAAATATTAATCAAATAACACGGCAAGACTCTTAAAAAGACTTTCAATGGTATCAGCACACAGGGAATTTCCCATGCTAATGCAATTTCATTAGTGTACTTATTGTCATGACTAAAGAATATTTCCAGGATCTGAAATGTATATGGAAAAATGAACTTGAAAGTAAGTTCCATGCAGCAGATTGGGCAAAATCTTTTTGTTAACCAATAATTCTCCATAACTTTAAAGGCCCAAAGCACAAATTACAGGTGTCTCATAAGGTAGCACCACTAACTATCTAACTAGCACAAAACATTTGATCTCAAAAGCACAGTGGAGATGCACCTCAGTAGAGGGTTCCCTGCTACAACATACAGGTAGTTGTGCTCCAAAAATATTTTCTGGCTGTAGACTGTACCTGATTCTCTACCAGTGTTGTGTAGTTTCAGACCATGATTCATGTGAAAAGACAGTGAGAGCATTGGTCTATGCCTAATTAAGTACAATTTACAGTACACGTATGAGATCTCTTGTCCTGAAACCCCATATCCAGAAAGCTCAGAAAATACAGCAAGGCCATCTCCCATAGAGCCAATTTTAAGCAAATCATTTTAACTTTAAAAATTATTTTCTGTGTAATAATAAACAGTACCTTGTACTTGATGGTAACTAAGCTGCATAAATCCATATTAAAGGCAAGATATTGCGTTTATTTAATATTTAAAAGTTTCTAAGCAGAATTAAGGTATGGTGATCCAAATAAACCCCTTATATGAAAAACCATGGTGTCCATGCATTCTGCATGATAGGGCTTTGAAAGGGGCTTGGCGCAGAGTAGCAAACCTTACACATTTCCCTGCCTATAGATCCCCACTTCCCCCTCACTTTTCTACCTGATAGCAGGGAGCAGGGATTTATATGGAACAACAGAGGAAGTAGATCCCGTGGGCATCGGGCCCTGGGCAAATTTTCATTGGTGGGCCCCCCCTGCCCCAAGAAATTTGTGATAGAATAAGCCTCAAGCATGTGAAATGCAATATGGTAAGGCAGGCAGTGAAGAAATGGTCTGCGCTTACTGAAGTAGAGAAGATCCCCTGGTGTGCCGCCTGGGACCAACAGCCCTGGAAGCAGAAAAGTGACAAGAAAAATGCCACAAGAAAAAGGCAAGAAATTAATAACTATACTCTGGAGCTCGTCCATTTGATTACAATGAGGGGTCTGCCAGCTCTGCAGGATGCTTCTGCTAAAAGTTATCCCAGATAAAATGTGTGCAAGTGAGCCCCCTATCCTGCTAGGCCCTGGGCATTTGCCCCTTTTGCCCATTTCTTAAAATGGCCCTGTCTATTGTCACACCACTGTCCCCCATCTGTATCAGTATAATTATTGCATTATCCAATTTCTAAGCCATACTAAGAGGCTGATTTACTAATCCACGAACGTTCCGAAGGCGTCCGAATGCGTTTTTTTCGTAATGATCGGTATTTTGCGTTTTTTTCATAAATTGTCGCGACTTTTTCGTAGCCGTTATGACTGTTTCGCAAAATGTCGTGACTTTTTCGTAGCATTACGTCTTGCACGAATTGTCGCAACTTTTTCGTAGCCTTCGCGCCGAGTACAAAAGTTTCGGATTCATTCAAGCTTTAGTATCGTGACTTTTCTTGGGCCAGGTTGGAGCTGCAGAGTGCCATTGAGTCCTATGGGAGGCTTCCAAAATCATGCAAAGTCTGAAAGTTTTGCCCGCCGGTTACGAGCGCTCAATACGAAAAAGTCGCGACAATGTACGAGCAAATCGTAACGGCTCCGAAAAAGTTGCCACTTTTCGCGCAAGTCGTAACAGCTACGAAAAAGTTGCAACAATTTATGATAAAGTCGTAACGGCGACAAAAAAAATCGCAAAAAATACGAAAAAGTCGCAAAATGTTCGTTTCCAATCCAAATTTTTCCCATTCGGATTCGAATTTGTGGATTAGTAAATCAGCCCCATAGAGTTCTCCATTTGATAAATATGCTTCTAAGTGTATGTGGGGCAAAAGTCCATAATTCATAAGAGAAAAGGAGAACAAGCAATTGTTTAAAATCCTCTGTATTCTGACAGAGAAAAAGGTAAGAAAGACTGATTACATACAGGAGTAAAATGATGTGGTTGTGTGCCAAACTATCTTTATTACTGCATTTGCAGCATTAAGACTTCCCTTAATCACACTAGAAATACAGTCATAACTTTATCTCATTGCTGTCCAGCTCAGTCCTCTAGGACCTGAATGTGCCAGTTCTCTATAAGTCTTTCTGCTTTTATGAAATTCATTTTGTTGGGTGTAGATTCCAGCTCAGTATGTTCAGGCATGTTTTATCTAAAATGCAGGCCTTTCGCTGGCCCTGGAGAAATAAATTAGTACAAATCGTTTTTTCCCTTATTTCTGTGAGATGCTCTCTATTATTACACATTTTTACTTTCCTGATTTTTGCTAGGCCACGTCATAGGTTTTTGAGATCAGTCAAGGACAGGATCAGTATAATGAAGCTACACAGATATTGCTTTCTTTCATATTCATAGAGATGCTGTGTTATTCCCAGACATGGTTAAAATGTGGCCCACAAAATCAGATCATAATCTCCCATGTAGTTTAGCTCTTAATATTCCCCCTCAGTCAGGGAATTAGGTGGCAACTGAGATTAGAGCTGTACGTAGAGGTAAAAGAGGTGGACTCCAATACCTGGCAGCTCTGGGTGTTCAGGGTGTGAGAGTAAGCCTGAGAGAGAACCAAGGAGCATAAGGCAAAACTGAGAGAGAGAGTGCCTGAGCTTGAGAGAGAAAGAAAAAGCCTGCGAGGGCCTGTGGCTGAAGAAGGGCAGTGTTTGGGAAAGTGCAGCAGTGAGGCTGGGTGACCAGGTTAGCATAACTGTGAATAACGGGCAACCCACTTGCCGACTATTATAAAAGCTAATCTGCCCACAACCAACAGTGAGTAGCATTAGATTTTTTATTTGTTGTCTTCTGAGAGAACTTGAGCATAGGGGCCTGTGGCAATTTTTCTTTGTGCAGGGCACAAAGTGCAAAAAACATGGTGGTTTGCACCAATTTGCACATAGTAAATGAGCTCTATTGTGTATACACCAGTGGTATGGATTGGAGTTATTACACTATGCAACTGACAAAGCTGACATATAACAAAAGAGGTGCACCCTCTCTGAATGAGTTGCTTTTCAATGATTGCGTGTTGAAAGTGCTGCATCTTGCTGCTGTGGTTGGCTCTGATAGAAACAATAGGTTCACAAGGAATTCCCCTTTTTCTTTCATGGAGGAAATTACTCAAATGATTTCCTTTCCTCAGAAAGTCCCTTTGCCCCCCCCCCCCCCCCTCCAGTTTAATATTACAAGGAGGATTGTTAACTGTGTGGTGCCAAAAAGTAATCTATTTGCCTTGATGCAGTCAGAAAGATGGAAATGAACTGACATCATTATAAAAAGCCACAGTGAATTACTCTTCGGGATTATGTGAAAATAAAAAGGCACAACAAGATTAATTTGAAAAATGTGTAAATCCTATGCATTTAGAAGCAAATGTATCTTTATGTAAAGTGTCTTATGTCTTTTGAGCTGTATATGTTGCTCAGAATGGCACTATGCAGGGCATAGATGAACCCCCAGGTTTTTGTAGTCGCACAGTGTGAAGGTTCACTGTTATAATATCCTGATGGAGCTATCCCATACCTGTGGCAACAGGCAAGGGAAATCTGCACTTACTGCACCTGGGCAAACTTAATGCCTTTTATTACATAACCCTGCAAAGGTTAGTCACAATCACAAATCATAGGGGCCCTATACTATTTAGTTGGTAGGGCCCTCCCCACCCTGGGACTTCTTAGTCACTGCTTGAAAGGCACCTCTGAATGACAGGCAAATAAACTTGTTGCTACTCCCCTACAAGCTCTCCTTGGTACCTCACCTTCTCTTCTGTCTTCCCCCTTTCTCTGATGCTTGAAATGTAAAGGAAATGTAAACCCTACATTTTTCTACCATGCAATTTAGAATGCAGACTTACACAGGCAGAACTTTCTTAATAAAAAAAAGTCCCACATAGACTGAGCACTGTGATGGTTAAGCTGAGCTCAGGAGAAGAGGTTAAGAGGAAAAACATGTTTCTCCAGCAGAGTGCACAGCTAGAGCAGAGTTTCTATGGAAATCAGCAGTGCCATCTCTTCATTGCCTGCTAGACTGGATGGTGTGTTTAACGCTGGATTTGTAATCACGGGCCCCCATTTCCCTCATTCCCCCACATGCACGTCCATTTAGCTAACATACGGAGCACTGGGGACAGAACTCACTGAAGTTTCCTGTGCATCCTGTCCCCATTGCTCTGTAAGTGAGCAAAGTTTCAGTGCGGCTTGTGTGGCATGCTGTCCCTAAATTTGTGCCACCCTAGGCCCGGGCCTTTGTGGCCTTGCCACAAATCCAGGCCTGGGTGTGTTTGGTAACCTGAGTTGAGAAGAAAAGAGCATGCTCAGTAAGCCAAGAACCAAAGTCCTAAGGGGAAGGGGGGCCAAGTGGGTTAGAGGAGGAGAAGGAATCCCAAGTGATTAAGGGGATGTTGCAGCCTTACTATTAACCATTGAACAACAGGAGTGACATTTTGGTGCCCAAGATTTTACTATTTCAGTAGTGTATCTGCCCTTGAGGGTGAGGAGGAGAGCCAATTAACACCTTCAGCCCACCTAAGAGATGCCATAGCTTGTGTCAGGAATGCATTCTAGATAGATAGGCACAATACAGATCTTTACAGATACTATGTCCAGGCAGTGTACGTTCTTACATGCATATAAGTAAGTACCTGCTAGCTGTCATAACACAATTTGGGTGAGCAGTAGCGGAAAATGTTTGTTTTTATACCGGTCATGTGTACCATGTAGCTCAATATAACTTAAATGAAGGTTTGTTTGCTGTATGGAATACCTTCAACTGGTGTCTGCATTTCTGCCATTGTCTGTATATTTTTAACACATTTCCCATTTAAGTGAACAGGATGTGGCAGTGGTTTCAGCTGAGAATGTGCAATCACCCTTTGGCTGTTGAGTAATAGTGGTGGTCCCTAGTTGTAGACCCAAAGGTGAAATGCAGCCAGGTTTTGAAAAGGTATCTACACCTACATTCAAAGTGCCATGAGCGCAATATCTGTGAATTGACAATGGCAAATTTGATCATATTGATATACCGAACCTCTTTCTTAAATAGTTAAGATTCATTACTGTTCACGTCAGTAAGTGATATTCTTTAATGAGGTTGTTAGTGGTCAACCAGTTAAATAGTTAAGCATCTAGTTCTGGATGGAAATCTAGGTTTCCAATAAAAGTTTGAATTTAATATTTGGTTTTGTGTATGTATGAGGACCATAGGTGAAGGCTATGCTTGGAGTTAATAACTATGCAAAAACAGTAGCTACAAAAGTTACTGTAAATTTTTTAAGAATATTCTGACCATTTAAAGTCTAGAATTAATGTATGCAATAAGGCAATGTTATTTGCATTAGGGAAGAATTTAAATACCTTTTTCCCTACATAATTCATTTTATCTCTTTTTGAGCTATATGAGAAATAAAGCACCAACAGTTTTTGGTCAACTTTGGGAAGATTGATTGCTTCTGTTAGGCAAGTATAAGTCAGATATACATTTATTTTATAAGTTTCTTCACCTATTATAAAGCCATACTGTATTGTTTAAATGAGGTAAGAATCTATTGAAGGATAAGAACTTAGTAAAAAGGTTATTATCCACATTTTCAATACTAATTAGTATGTAGATTTGTATATTGTGATGGTCTTCAGTTTAAGAATGAGGGCAGAGTAGCTACTAACATGGAGAGAGCGTGTGCCTGCATCATTTCTTTAAAAACTCTGGATAAAAGAAAAACAAAAACAGGACATACTGTACATTTTTGTAGAAGAGTGAAGGCCATGGTGGAGAGAGGCCATTTGGTCTTTGACTATTACTATTTTTGAATTTTTTATATCTATCTTCACTTCATCTTCTACAAATAGTTTGTTGAGAAATTCCCTTTAATCTGCTGCCAACAATGAATCTGAACAGGCCTTCTTTATCTATATCTTGCCTGTCATTCAGAGGGGGCATATAAAGCTAAATAAGTTGTGTGAAATTCATTTATCATGTCTTCTGGCTAATATAAGTATCCCCTTGTTTGAGTGTACATTATGCATCAGTTTTTAAGATGACATTTGGCATAGTTTCTTGACCAGACTGGATTATCTTTGAGTCTAAAAAACATATGTTTCATCCACCTAAGGGATTTCTTAACCTTTTCACTAAGGAGACCTGTCAGTTTGTGAAGAATGTCCCTAAGATGGCCCAGTGTATAATCCCAGGGGAACGGTTACCAATTTTTTATTTGTATTAGGCCACTGATGTATTTTTGTGGGTACAGTAGTGATAGTTAGTATTCGGTGCCCATAAGTAGTTCTTCATCCAGAACCTAGTAGCCATTGTTGTCTGAAATTTTGCTAACCACAGTAAAGGGCAGGGGGGATGGACATTAGCAGTGAGCATGTAATGTGGCGTGGCACTGGGTATAGTAGAATTGTTTGGCTGCCAATACTACGTGGCTTGGCTCTAATCAGGTGCATTCTGCAGCTAAGTGGGAACTGCATTACTTCTGGCAATCCAGTGAGCACAGTGTCAAAAATGGTGTTAGCCATTTGTTCAGTTCACTTGGCACAAGCAACCTAAAAGTACCTTTAATGAATAGCGTCAATATGTGCACTAAGTTTTGTGCATTTTTGTGCACTGCCCTTAAGGTTGAAAATGAGGTTTGTGCTATGGACTTTCAGCTGTTAACCTATAACTACCAGCAACTCTTGACAGTCTTTAGCTTTCAGGTAGTGCTGAGAGCTGAACTTTAAAGAGATTTTGTCATGATTTTTATGGTGTACTTTTTATTTCTAAATTACACTGTTTACATAGCAAATCATTCACTCTACCATTTAAAATGCTATTCTAACAAATGTATTTTTTAGCTGTAATATTGGTGTGTAGGCAGCCATCTCAGTGCATTGTGCCTGAGTCTGAGCTTTCAGAAGGAGCCAGCGCTACACATTAGAACTGCTTTCAGGTAACCTATTGTTTTTTTCTACTCCCATGTAACTGGAGGAGTCCCAAGCCAGACTTGGATTTCTTACTATTGAGTGCTATTCTGATATATACTAGGAGTGGCTATCTTGCTACCTTCCCATTGTTCTGCTGATTGGCAGCTGGGAGGGGTGATATCACTCCAACTTGCAGCACAGCAGTAAAGTGAGACTGAAGTTTATGAGAGAACAAGCCACATGACCGTGGCACCCTGGGAAATGCAGAACATGGCTAGCCCTATGTGAAATTTCAAAATTAAATATAAAACATCAACAATCTGTTTGTGCTTTTAAAAAAATGGATTTCAATGCAGGATTCTGCTGGAGAAGCTCTATTAACTGATGCATTTTGACAGTATTCCTTTAAGAGTAGCTGAAGGACTTCTGGTTGGGTTGTTACCTTATTGCCCTTTTATGTCTCAACCCAAATGCCATAGTCTGTATCTGCAGCTTTACAGAAGGTATTAAGCCCACTGCTACAATAAACACTGCTCTGTTAAGAGGTGGATACGTGGTGAATAAGTGAGGTTTCCCACACTCACCCTCCCTACAGTTGCAGCTCAGCAGAGCCTCAGTCAGTCCAGGTCTGGCAATCTGTGGATGCTGGCAAATGCCAGAGGGGCTGCTGTAAGATGCCATAGACAGTCACTATTTATTGAGCTGGTGGGGGGTTGTTTGGACCTCTGTGTACTTGGAATGCCAGGGCCTATTCTGCATGCTTGGCCCCAGTGTTTGGGACTCATGGTACATAGACTGATTGGATCTCCCTAAAAACAGGTCAGACTTTTAGCTTTACAGAGTTGCAAAACATTCACCAGCACAAGTAAAATCTAATTCTAAAGAGGCATTTTATGGCAGAATCCCAGGAAAAGTGGATTAAACAAACGTCAAGCTCAGGACTAAAACTGAGTAGCAATTCACTGTACAGAGCTCCCCTTGCTTTGTGGATTTTAAGATATAACTTTTCCAATGGATAAAAAATATTTAGCTCAGGTCAACAGTCATACATTTGAATGAAACCAGATGTGTTCCTATGCAGAGCCTTAACCCTCTGACTGCTGGAAACAAGTGGGATGAGGAAATTCTCTTCTTTCAAATCAGAGTATCCTTGTATCTGTAGAAGTAAAGGAGACTAGAAATAGGGTCATTTCAGTGCAGCTTAGGGAGGGGGCGCCCTGCCGGATGCATTCTCCTGCTCAGCACTGCTCTTACTTATATGAGGAAACTCTTCTTGGCCTACTAATATGACAGGTTATAAAGCTTAAACTATTTCAGGTCAGACCTATTAAACACATCTTATTAAGAATGGGCAATTCTTGTGTTTTAACAAAGTAGTTGGGTGACTAGAAAGGCCTGTTTAATAATATCCCAAAACATTTTCAAACAGCTGCCCAGTAAAAGTGATCTGCTTGGGGGGGGTACATTGGCGTCAGTGCAACTGTGAGGAAATGTAAGGAGCATGTTTGGGTATACTCATTTTAGTGTGTTGCCCTGCAATCTGGGGTCATGAATGAGCATTATAGTCTAATAATGGAAAAGAAAAGTATGTGAGTAAAATAACAGAGCTTACTTTATGGATACCTGAAATAGATTCCCACATGATGTGAGAGAAGTAACTACAATGTTGGACTAGAATCCCGCTATAGTGCCTGACATCCAGGGTTTATAGCAAATACATGAAGACAGTGCCAAATGGTATAGAGGTTTTAAAGAATAGAAAAGGGCCTAGTGGCCCTAGGCTATTTCTTGGGCTCCCCCAGGAGATCCTCTGGTACTCTGGCAGTAACTTTAATTATAGGTCAACCTTGGGCAGAATGTAAGGAAATAAATAAGTGGATAAACTTGATAGGCCAAGCAGCTGTTCTTAATGGTAATAGTGATAACAGTGCTAGAAACTTAGTATATATTTACTTATACAAAATATTTATTCAAGTTTCCTAACCAACTTTCATGTACAATATTTTATATTTTCAGCTATGTTACTCTTTACTTATTAGTTAGATTTCTACCTCACCCTTCTGTGTTGCTAAATACCCTTTCTGCTGCCTTTGCATGTTTCTTAAATAGTAGCATATTACTATTAAGGTGACCATACATGTTCAGATGTTAGTCTTCTTCCGACGAACATTCAGATATTGGACATATGTTTAAATGCAACAATCAAAAAAGAGTCACTAGGCTTGCTTCATGAAAATGAATATTCAATATGGTCATCTTATTCTTGCACATCTATTTTAGTCACGTTTATTAATACTCAGCTATGTATCTGATTGTTTATGTTAAAACTTCAAGACAGATATGTGATCCGTTAACCTGGAAATCCGTTAATCAGAAACCTCGGAATTACAGAAAGGACATCTCTCCATTTTGAGCAAATAATTCTAATTTTTAAAAATAATTCCCTTTTTCTCTGTAATAATAAAATAGTACATTGTACTTGATCCCAACTAAGGTACAGTTAATCCTTATTGGAGGCAAAACAATCGTATTATGTTTATTTAATGTTTAAATTATTTTTTAGTAGCGTTGTATGGAGATCCAAATTATAGAAAGTTCCCTTATTCGGGAAAACCCCATGTCCCAAAAATTCTGGATAACAGATCCCATACTTGTAAAAATAATTGAAAAGAAGAAACTGAATTTTCTTGGTAGCAGAGAACAAAACGTTAAAAAGCAAATGGAAGGGATGAAGTGGGGTGGAGAAAAATTTATTAAACAAGGTATCAGTAAATCCCTTATTTGAAGGGTTTATCTTAGAGTCTTAGTGGCTGACAGGTTAAGTGATCTCTGGGTTTAGAAAAGCCAAAAGTGCTACAGCAGATTTATTGTTGGTTAGCAGTGAGATAATAATATTGCTTATGATCAGTCTGAGGCAACAGTGAGTTTTGTTTGGATGTATATTGTTATTTATAGAGCACTACTTATATACACAGTGTTGTACATACAATATATTTATAAAACACTGACAAGATATTACAGAATAAATATGCAGATCCTCTCCACAGAGTTAAATTGAGGTGGAAAACCCTGAAACCTGAAGTTTTTTTCTGCAAAAAAACTCATAGCGATCATCTGGATGGGCCCCATGCTCCCAACTGTACTTAGATGGAAAGCTTTAGTAAATAAACAATTGAAGCTCTACAAACTGACGTATATGGTTCCAAATAAATTTGGGAAAATATGGGCGGTTCCTGGGAAGATTCACCTGCTACAGCTACAGAATAACTGCATCTCTGTAACTGCTTCTCATTACTTGATGTAACTCATTTACTATTTTTCCACACCTGTACTGTCAATAGTAAGAATGCAAAATCAAAACGGCACTCACATTAGCTGGGTCACAGTAGCCTGGGTAGTAAGGAACTAAATAAAGCAGCAAAGAAATCCGCACCCACACTAACCTTTTTCAAAGTGCTTCATACAGCAAAATCAGTGTCTAATAAACATTCCGTGGTGGGAAAACGTCATCATATGTCAACTATTATGGATATCACCAGTATAATTAAAACAAACAAAATGCCTTAACAAAAAATAAAAAACAACAAACCAAAAGAGTGTATGTGCATAAAAAATAAAACATTTGGCAGTTATATATAAAGAATCATAAAACAACTATGTAACAGGAAGTGCAACATTGTAAACTGATGTGGCGGATAATTGTTATATGAAATAAGCAACATTCACTCCTCATGTATTGAGGAATGAACGGTATATCGAGATATAATTTGGTTTGCTAGTGATGTCACTTTGGGGGATCATGCAGAGCTCAGTGTCGGCTGTTCAGAAAGTTTATTATTTGTATTCTGGTTGGTTTGTAATGCCTTGCGAAGATGATGATACACAGGTCTGCAGGCCCTGGCCGAATCACTCCTTGATGAGTCTAAGTTGGGCGTGGGTCTCTTGAATTAGTCCCACATAGGACTAACTATCTAATTGCCAGAGATTAATTACCCAAGCAACAAGGCAGAAGTCAGGAAGTCTGAATAGGAAATGCAGAAAATACAAAAATAAGATTAACAATAAAAATGTAAGTATCACAGTCAAAATGACCCCAGCAATCAGATCCAATTTTCAGTTCCATGAGAGAAGGAATTCTGAGAAAAAAATCCCAGGATCACCCCTAAATTTTCATAAAGTTTCAGGACATAAAGATCCTGAGAAGATCCTGAGAAGTTGGTCCATCTACAACATACTAGAGATGTGGTCAGTGGTGAAATTACAGGTATGGGACCCGTTATCCAGAATGCTCGGGACCTAGGGTTTTCCGGATAAGGGGTCTTTCCGTAATTCGAATCTCCTACCTTAATCTTCTAAAAAAATAATTTAAACAATAATTAAACCCAATAGGATTGTTTTGCCTCCAATAAGGATTAATTGTATCTTAGTTGGGATCAAGTACAAGGTACTGTTTTATTATTACAGAGAAAAAGGAAACCATTTTTAAAAATGTGAATTATTTGATTACAATGGAGTCTATGGGAGATGACCTTTCCGTAATTCGGAACTTTCTGGATAATGGGTTTCTGGATAAGGGGTCCGATACCTGCACTAATTTACACATTTATATATAAAAGTTATACTGATCACATAAACAGTATAATGTAATACTGCATACTACATATCATATATGTGCTCATGATCCTGAACCCAAAGCAGATGTTAAGTACAGGACTACCTTGGACCAAAGAGTGCTGGCCGTGTGTACCATTCATCAAAATAGATTAAACCAGTAAATTAGAGCACAGCTCTTGTATAAATGAACTTAAGTAGGCACAAACAAATTGTGTACCATTGTAAGCAGCATCATTGTGTGCACATTTTTGCACCTAATGCAATGCCTAGTAAAGGCTCCCTTGTGTGTGTGTTAGCTCTACTGAGCAAACCCATTTTATAATTTAGACCAGTCAATCTTTTTTATGTATCATAAGTTTGATGCATACAGCCATGTATTGTACAGTTCTGCAGATGTTGGTGTTATAAACTACTACTACAGGTATGGGACTTGTTATCCAGCATGCTCTGAACATGGGGTTTTCCAGATGAGGGGTCCTCCCATTATTTTGAACTCCATATGTTAAATCTACTAAAAATGAATTTAAACATGAATTGAACCCAAAAGGACTGTTTTACCTCTAATAATGGATCAAGTACAAGGTACTGTTTTATTATGACAGAGAAAAATGAAATAATTTTTAAATTATTTAATTAAAATGAAAGGCAGCCTTCTGGATAATGGGTTTCCAAATAACAGATCATATATATATACAGGTATAGGACCCCTTATCCAGAATGCTCGGGACCAAGGGTATTCCGGATAAGAGGTCTTTCCGTAATTTGGATCTCCATACCTTAAGTCTACTAAAAAAATCAATAAAACATTATTTAAACCCAATAGGATTGGATTGCATCCAATAAGGATTATTTTTATCTTAGTTGGGACCAATTACAATTAAGTTACTGTTTTATTACTACAGAGAAAAAGGAAATCAGTTTTAAAATTCTGAATTATTTGATTAAAATTGAGTCAATGGGAGACGGGCTTTCCGTAATTCGGAGCTTTCTGGATAATGGGTTTCCGGATAAGGGATCCCATACCTGTACTAATAATAATTATTAAATAAATTGTAACAGCATGCTGGTTTCCCTAAAGATATCAATATTTTTTCACTTCACAATGAGACTGGAAATAACTAGTAAACCAAAATACAAAGTGCAGAGCAAGTACCACTTTAAACACAACGCTGTGCATAGAGTTGGGTTAAAACTGAGAGACCTTATGGAAAACAACCATAGACAAGGCAGTTGGCGGCATTTTTCATGTTGGAGGCAAAATATTGCACCTTTGTGCAATATTTAACGGACATTACATTGGTTTTTATATGTTACTAGAGCTGCAGCAAGCTTTTCTTCCCTTATTTCTAATTATAACTTATTTCTTCTTCATACTATTATTACATTATACCTGCATCTCAGTAAAAGCAAAAGCCAGTTTTGTTTCTCAGAGCTCCATTAATCCATTAATCATAGCTGGTGTTTTCCATATCATATACTATACTTCCTTTTTCCGTGTAATATATTGGCGCACCAAACTACTCTCTACCCTTCTCTCTGATCCCTGTCCCTCTCTCACTTCCACTTCCACTTTTGTTGAGAAATGAAAAACATCACCTTCCCTTTTAATTGCTTTTACAATTGTTGGTCCACTATAAATATGTGTTAATAATAAAAATGTATCCATATCCTTCTAAATGATTTACTCAAGAAATGCCCTCAACTAAAAAATGCCCTCCCCTTTAAACAGGGATTGTTTGTCCATATGTTGCAATATAATCAAGTTGGCTCACTTTTATCTGCTTAATTAAAACTTATTTTATTTACACCCATTGCACCCCACCTAATAATTTCAAATTGTTAAATGATAATTTTTCTCTTTTTACTATTGTTTATTCATTCACTGTGTTGTAGCTCCCATCCAGGGCTGGAACTAAGGGTAGGCAGAAGAGCCTAGGGCACAACGACGGGTGGGGATGGGGAGTTCCAACCCTTCTGCAGTTCTTTACCATCAGGCATCTCCTCCCCCAAAGAGCAAGGCAGTGAGGGATATTTATATTTAAGAGAAAAATAAAAGAATAGGAAACAGCATTAACCTGTGATGGTGGAGTTATCAGTAACTAACAGAATAACACGTATCATGTGATTACATTGTTATGCTAACACTGCCTTTTCAATCTCCTTCATGTTACAACATATACAGCCTGAATAAAGATGATATCATGGGTACACCATCACCCTATTATCACCAAAACTCTTGTTAAAAGGCCTTACATCCAGTACCATATAAACACATTCATGGAAAAATAGAATTTGAAACTGTTTTCTGGCATGTTAGAAAATAAAGGGTGTATGAGACTTTCAAAGCTTTTTATGCTGGGAGACAGACTTCTTACACTTGGAACATTCTCTATGGTCATATACTGTATGTATGTCAAACAAATCAATGACGCAAAAGTATAAAAGAAAAGTTTCGAAGCTGGAAGCCATGTAGTAATGTAGAACCTGAAGAAACACTAACATGTTTGACTGATAAAGACGGCTGCAAATATTTATTCTTCGTGCTTGTGCCAATCCATCCGGTCCTTCCACCTGTAGTGCCTTGCTCTACACACCCAGTTCATTTCAATTGCTACGTAACAATATAAATCAACATGATAAAGGTTCACTGCATGAGCAGCTGCTTGAAAAGCCCTCTTTATTCTGTTGAATATCATAATCTTATAGGAATTAAGCAACACAGAACCAGCCGTAGGCGTAGCAGGCAATAACCATCTCATGAACTCTTTAATGCAGAGGCTATTATGGGGTCATTAACCATTTCAGTACTGATTCAGTGCACCTTTTATTTTTCTTTTACGTTGGAATTGAGTGCAATTTGCATGGCTAAACAATACATCACCAGACACACCACAACATTTTCATAGAGGAATTTATTTCTAAATTTGTCAGCCACCATACAACCTGATAGATGTATGTAAAGTAACTTTATAATGTTATTCACATATTTCTTGAACAATACATGCTTTAGAATGCATGTACGCACTATATTAGTGGTTTCCAAACTGTGAGGCTGGACCCCTAGGGTGGCTCATAGCTTTGGTTTGTGAGGACTCCTTGAACCATGACAGTTATTTTCCAAGCCTTGTTACAAACTGAGGGAAGTCCAGGTCAAATGTTCTACCTCTAAAAAGGACTTAATCCAAAAGTCTCAAAATGTAATACGTTTACTTGCTGTTAGACTAAGGCAAATAGAAAATCTTTACATTATACACTGTCAGTTGAAACTCTATTGCAACAGGTGACACCATAGACTGAAAATAATGTATATACATTTCTAAAACCTAGTGTATTCTGAATATTTTATCTGCTATCTGCTGTGCAAAGCATGCCCTATATATGTGCCCTGAATTGCAGTCCAATAGCGACATATCAAAATGAGAGAGACAATGAAAGAGGTTATTTCATAAAACTAAATGGAGGATAACAGTACATTATATTTCCATGTATATAAAGCCATTTTATATCTTGGTGTTACTGGTCTGATAATATCCAGTGGGTTGTTTGGGTCTTGCGGCTTCTTCCAGTTGGGCACATTTTTCTGAACAATTTTGCACCTATGCAGTGTTCCTTAGTAACCATTTAGCAAACAGCACTAAACAGTCTGCTGCAAGTTGGAAGCTGAAAGCAAACATCTGCTGCTCAAAGCCACTGGTATTGTACCTGAGTGAAATATCTTTGCATTTGGCTATTTCCCTACTATCCTTTCGCTGTCTCTTTAAAAAGGCATAAACATCTGGTAAGGGAACTGAAAACTGGGTCAGACTTCTGCAATCCTGAAGCCTACAGCAACACATAACAGGGTGTCACTGACTTGAATGGGTCTCCATTTTTCATTTAAATTCTGGTTCAGGATAAGCATCACTTTTTTTTTTTTTACTTTATTTATTTGAGTGGCTGCTGACAAAAGGCCAGCTTTCATTTTGTTACATTTTTCAGGAACATGTTTCAAACAACAGCAAATAGTTGAGCACACAGCAACAAAATACAAGATAAAATTACTGGGGGGGGGGTACCTTGAGCACAGCACACAGGGGCTTCATACAATTACTTTACTGCACATTTGCCCTGCCCCATCTACCACAATGGACACCAGGACATAAAGGAAAAATGGTCTGATTGTCATCAAAGTACAATGGGCCAGGTTTTTTTTATTGGAGGGGTGCGCTGGCATGGTTTGTCAAAACATCTGACTTTGACTTCATGGCTGAAATGGAGACATTTTATATATAAACCTTATATATTGCTGTCCCTATGTGCTGATGCAGTATGTATGTATGTATGTATATCTTTAATTATAAAGCGCTACTTATGTGTGCAGCGCTGTACAGTAGAATACATTTTTTTTTACAAAGTAAAACAATAAATACAAGATACAGTTGCAATAAGTTAAGAGTCAAAGACACAAGAGGATGGAGGTCCCTGTCCCATAGTGAGGGGTAAACCAACTCTAACTCTGTGTTTCAGAGATGATTTGTAACCAGCCCTGCCACGTGGCTTTAGTGGAATTCAGTTCTAAAGGGATAATATGGATACCCTAAATATTACTGAGTGACCATATGTGTGAATACACTCGAGAGCAGAACTGGATTGTGTGTGCTAGTTCTACCACACCCCTGAGAGCTCTCCCTGCCCAAGCTCCTCTGTGATGCCACTCTGAGTGTGTCCAAGGTCTCCCTCCAGTGTTGTATGTGGCTGCTATTGGCTTCACAGGATAAGGAAAAGGGCTTGCCTCATACAGTTTGGTACTAATTAGGTTACAAGGTAATTGAAGGTATATTCATGCCGTTTCTCTTATGCTACAGTACAGTGTGACAGTACCAAAGCCAGATCAGGAAACATACATGAAAACTGAGTCAGCTCTGGCATGTTTCCAGACACGGATATGCTCCTTAGACTACAGCCTCACTGCTTATATTTTCTTTTTACATTTTCCTTTCTTTTTCCAGCTAGTCATAGGGAAATTCCCAGCCATGCAGGTGACCTTTCTCATACAAGCAGTCTACTTCTAGAAAACTCTACTAATGTGTCTTCATGTGCCTGAATTTGTGTGGGGGATTCATTTCAATTAGGCTTATACTATACAGTAAAACCAATTTAGGTCAATGAAATCAGCACTCTTTGCAACCTGCGAATGGGACCCAGAATAAATGAGGCTTGCAGCATAAGATTCAGTTTCAAAAGGATGTTGTATTCCATTTAAATTATCGTTATCTTCAGATCAAATGTATTCTAGAAATTAAAATCTAACCACTGCATAAAAAGGGTTATCATCATGGCACATAGAGGCAGATTTACTAAAACGTATTTTTTTTGTTATCTTGAAAAATTCAAATAAACTCATTTCCATGTCAGGAAAGTCGGAAAAACTGTCTCTTTGAATTGTCTGAAAAAAAATCTGAAAACCTTTAAAGCAAAGGAAGATCTTCCAGGGAAGGGAAGGGACATCTGCCATTGACTTCTACATGATCTCGACAAGTTTTATATGGCCTATTTTTGGATTCAGAATTGTCACAATATTGTTGCAAAGTAAATCTTGAAAAAGCGGTGACTATTTTCAGTGACTGTTAGTAAATTGCCCCCATAGTAAAGAGTATTGCAACGTATTGTGGGGTCCAAACCAACAGGACAGCAGGGGTGAGATTAAGAAACTAAGGGTTACCGGGTCTAGTGTTGCCACCTGTGCATTAAAAATGAACATAAAAATAAATATAGGAAATGTTTTTTTTCTTTTTCAAGAAAAGGTGGCAACCCTACTAGGGGCATAGGTAGTTGGCAGTGTTGGTAAGATGGAGGTCATGCATTAGGTTTTGCACTGGGACCAATCATCTTCTAGCTACACCCTTATTTATTCCTGGCCATTAACTGAAAATTACAGCTTTAGAGCCATGTTGGTCTGCTGGGTAGCTAATAAAATACATAGAGTAAAGTAGGGTTTATGTTCACATTATGTTCTTATGAATGTTTAGTAAATCATATTGGAATAATTTGTTCTTCCCACAGATGTAACCTTTATGTTCTTATTTATTCAGATGAGTGGGAGTTGACATAAGTTAAAAAGCTAATTTGACTGTGCATTAAAATTTGACACTAGGCTTCCTATTTAATACATTGTTTTCTCAAACGTAAGGGTTCTCAGTGATTGCTAAATCATAATGGAATACACACTTACTTTTCATGCGTAGCAGATGCAGCCCGGTACCTTATATAAACCCTATAAATTTAACAGTTTTGTGCAGGACAAGTAGTTGGCAAAAACATAGCTATTTTACAGTCAAAGTACTTGCAGCTATAAAAACATGTTGCTCTGCTCATCATGCTACAATAAAAATGAAATGACAAACGGTTTTCCCATTTGGAAACGATCCGGTTAGAGTAGGCTTCATATCGGAGCAGGAACTAGCTGTAATATTTGTGAGATGCCAGAATGCGGGGAACTTTGCCAGAGATTATAAACCAAACTGCATATTGTTATTTACACCACCCCAATGTAATTCTTCTTGCGCTGAACCTTCAACAATTATATTGACATTAATGCTTATTATTAACAGAACCTTGTTCTGTTGAAATATCAATATTTCCTTCCTCACAGTTTTATTCTAATAATAGTATGACATGAAAATGTCCTATGCCCCTTAATCAACATTGAATTGAGCTTGGGGGTCAATTTGTAAGAGGGTGTAGGGTGCAAACCAGAAGCATCACGGCATCTAACCATTTACCAACAGAAATTATTGTGCAAAAAGTGGGGAGTGCTGATTTGGCCTTGAGCATTACATAAAGTATATTTGAGCTGTCTAGAGGACATTAGTTATTAATCCACCACATGGAGAAAATGATTCAGTCAAGGGAAAGAATTTGAAGTGAAGTTGGAATATAGAGAGTCATTATATCGGCACAAGAGTTGGGTTCCTTAGTGTGACTGGAAACTTTCCTAAGCTCACTTTTCTCATATTATTGCTTCTCTTTCTAATCTCTACACTTCTTCTTCATCTCAACCCCCACCCAGTTTCATCTCATCTCCTCCATTCCCTTATCATTTTGTCTTCATTTCCTCCTGTATCTGATTTTCTTTCTTCTGTTTTTTTAAGGATATTTCCTATTTCATTTTGGTATTATATTCAGAATCCCAGCTTCTGTTTACCCCTAATGTCCTTGCCTGAGAGAGATGAGCACTAACCTCCTTAGATATGAGAGCTAATATTCTTGACCAGATTGGCCAAGGAAAGGGAAAGAGAAAGGCATATGTAACAGGCATTGAAGCAGCCTGCAAGGTTTTAGTAAAAATGTGGTACATTTCAATTTTCTGACAGGACAATGCAACTCAGACAATGGCCTACTCCCTGCATGTAACATATAATAGTATATATGTGTGCTTTTTTTATAGTCATAGGGGAAGTTTGCATAAAGATTTCAGACCACTATCTACTAGTTAGCTCAGATTCAGGTACTTAAGCTGGATATACACACACCGATATAATCATACAATACATAGTCTCATATGTTATTCAGACCATGTGTGGGCTCCAAATTATCATCCTGGTAATTTTCATACCATGGCAATTGGTCGTTTAGTCGATTAGACAGGTTAGAAAATTTCAGTCGGATGTGCATGTATTTGCCAACTATTTCATATTCAGAACATCCTTCGCTTTGTTATTTTTAGGGCTTTATCCTACAATTTCAGTCTGAATGTTAGTTTTAGATCATTGCATTTAAACGTATGGTCAATATCTGAACGTTCGTTAGAAGAAGGCCACTTTTAGACCCATTGTCCAATGATGTCTCAATGATCACACTCGTTTTACATGTTGTTTGTTTTGACTGCAGTAGACTTCCCAGTAGCTGCTGAGACGCCACTTTACCAGATGATAATCAATCAGGCTTCAGTAGGAAACATCCTCTGGCATGTAAATGAAAAGGTATAGGGTGCGGTGGGTATGCTGTTAGCACTGTGTCCCCTGGAGAGACATTCTTAGCCTGTGGAATTTTCTATTCAGACAAGAGACTCATTGCAATGTCTGATGAGATCCTTGGGTTTGTTGCACACATTGTTTTTACTTTGAAATGACACTTTTTCTTTAGCACATCACAAAAATATGCTTTTCTTTATGATTACACTACATTTAGCAATACTTAATTGTTTGTTATTATAACATATGTTTTCATTTATTATCCAGTGTGCAGTGAAACAAAATGGCAATGACAGATGGCAAGATTTATGAAGAAAATGATAAAGATCTCATGTTCACCCACAGACTGGCATAACCAAGTGAAATGGATAAAAACTATTCCGTTTTAGGAATTCTGAATGTAACAATCTTATTTCATTTAATATATAAAGCCATGTGTTCCAGTCTGTTACTCCATTCACATCTTATAAAGCTTGTTTTTTTTTTTTGTTTTTTTTTAAAGTGCAAGCAAATCTGAGAGCCTGTGCTGCGCCCAGACAGTTGTTTATATCTTTCCTCCCCAGATGATTATGTCTGTACTTTCTCTTCTGATGTTCACCATGTAGAATGTGTGCCAAACACTCGCATTCCAAATGCAGTCATTTCTTTTACCATTTTTTAAAGCTGTTCAGTGACTGTAGACAAGCAAATCTGTCTTGATCACAAATCTGTAGAACATTGTGAAGTGTTATGAGAGTGTGAGCACTAATAAGCCTAATGCCGGTGGAGAAAACACAAATAGCTCCTCAGCAGGCAGTTACATCAATAGCATCCGCCTGTCACTGTACCAGGGACATAATTTAGCCTAAAATGATGAAATCTGCATTAGTGACTACAGACACAGTATAAGGGGCAGCAAGAACATGGCCCCATTGTTTCTGACATTTGGATTTTATATAAGGACACTCTCCCCTTCACATAATCTCAACGGGTTGAGAATTCGGAGATAGCCAGATGGCATGTAGTAGAATTGAAACATTACCTACCCTAGGACCTAGTGCAAAATAACCTATGTTATACCTTCACTTTGTCCCTTCTCCCACTCCCCTCTTTACCCTAATGCCCTTTTATTATCCTTGTTTATATATGGCTTACGTCATTGCTATGACAAATTGAAACAATAAATGCCAATAAAAACATTAAAGCTGAAAACAATCATGGTGCAAACAGTGATGTTAGCTTGAAAGAAAGGTACATACAAGCATTAGTCTTATATATGCTGCATTCAATATTTGTAATGAATGAGTTCCATGACTGTAGTGCATAGCATTAATTTATGAATTAGTACTACATCTGACCCTTATTAATACTGTAATTATTTTACACCACTTTTTTGTGAGAAATATTTGACATAGCTAATAATTATGCCCCTACTTGTTCGTCTGGACATATTTAAAGAATAATACTAACAGGATAAAAAGTATTTTATTGACACATGGAAACTATAGGCCTCATGTACAATGTCACATTAAGAGGTTTTTTTGCGATGTGCACACTGCTTGGGGTATTGTGCTAATAGCCCCAGGCCTCTGTGTTTCCTACGTTAGGTATGGGGCATCATTTATAGGTGCAAGGCACAGAGTGGCAGGAGGTGCAGCCTGCAACGGGGCCCAGTCCTTAATGCCTGTGCATGACTGTTATGTAAATGAACGCTCTTTCACTTGAACCCCCAGTGTCATAAATGACCCCTAATATGTAATACTGTATTTAACTTGTTATTTGTTGAAAGCGACTAAGTTCATTGCTCTAGAACACTGCAGCCTAATAAGATAAGAAAAGGGACTACAGGTATAGGACCCATTATCCAGAATGCTCGGGACCAAGGGTATTCCGGATAAGGGGTCTTTCCGTAATTTGGATCTCAATACCTTAAGTCTACTAAAAAATCAATAAAACATTAATTAAACCCAATAGGATTGTTTTGCATCCAATAAGGATTAATTATATCTTAGTTGGAATCAATTACAAGGTTCTGTTTTATTTCTACATAGAAAAAGGAAATCAATTTCAAAATTCTGAATTATTTGATTAAAATGGAGTCTATGGGAGACGGGCATTCCGTAATTCGGAGCTTTCTGGATAACGGGTTTCCGGATAAGGGGTCCGATACCTGTACTAGAAACATATGCAGCAATTTTATCTGCATTCTCTTTAATAAAGCACACACTGTTTAATAAAGTAGAGTTGCTTCTTCTCAGTCAGGTGATATACAGTAATTACAGTGATCCACTGAAGAAAGCAGAGCAAAGTATAATAGAATACCCCAGGCAGTTGTACAGAAACCCTTGGACTTGCCAAGTCTGACACATTACAAACTATTGTGGGGTGTAACTCTCATCCTCATCTCTTTTGCTGTCATCTACAACAGTTACAAGGTACCATGTTCGAATTTCTGACTCCCCTTTTATCTCTTAAAAGGGCCAATGGAAGAATGTATAGTTTTGTTCCAAAAAGGGGATACTTTACTCTCTCTGAACAATAGTAGACAGGGCATTGCAAAAATAATATTGTACCAATCGGTTTAATTTTAAACAAGTGGAAAACCCAATAAACCCAACAGGTTTGTGCTAATCCTGGAGCAAGGAAGCAGGGGCCCTATAGGGGGTGGGGGGGCCCCTGGTGTTGTAGTCTCCAGTGGGTCTTGCACACCCCAGTCTGACATTGTAAATATCCTGCAAATTATATGGTTATAAACAATGCTTAATGATGCAGTTTGTGTCACTTGATTCACTGAAACTTGTTTATTATAATATAAAATGTACTCCCTGTAATATGAGAATATTAGAAGTCGTGTCAGACTTAATAAAAGCACTCAGTCTTTATATGGTCAGGAAACTCCTCTGTGATTTATAATATCCTTATATTTTACAACAGGGATATATCTATATGTGTATATATATTAGTTGATGAGAATGATTAGCTGCATATTAAGCTGTCACTATATAAATACAGGATTAAAACAATACTTAAATGCTTATGAACATTTTCTGAACAATGCATTATGACATGTAAGGCTCAATGACTGCAATGAATTTAGGCAGTAAGAAATCCTGTTCTTAGGTAAAAGTGCCCTTTGTTATAAGAAAGTGGGTGCGGAAGAGTTAGGTTTAGTGGTTTTATCACTTTGCTGAACTGGTTTTATCTGACTCAGAGTTTGATTGTTTGTGGAGAATTCTAGTTGAAGTTCTGATGATCCTGAGCAAATCAATCTCCGGTTGCCTAAGGCACCAAATTTTTTTTCTTTAACTTTGTTTTTATTGTAATTAACTTTCAAAATACTTAAAGATACGTGTTGTGTTCAAACATAACAAATAAAATAAGAATTAGCATTTTTCAACATTTCTCTGGTGTTCACTTTTGTGATATATTTTTATAACTGTGTGGGCCAGTTGGACTAACTTATAACGGGGAAGGGGGGGGGGGGGTGGAATTGGATAGGAAAGAGTGGGGAAAGGGAGGGGAGGGGGAGTATTAAGTTGAGCATACCTATTTCAGTTATGTGTGGATCAGAGGATTGTTTTTAACTAATGCAGTGAGTTTTTCCAATGTCTAATATCTACCATAGCTTATTGTTTATCTCTTTCTTTGGGGGGCCACCTTTCCACTTCTAGGCTATCAGACATCTGGTAGCCATAAATAGGCACTAAATTTGACTGCAAACTCTACAGGACTGAAAGACTTGGTGGCTA
Organism: Xenopus tropicalis; assembly: GCF_000004195.4. Taxonomy (NCBI): domain Eukaryota; kingdom Metazoa; phylum Chordata; class Amphibia; order Anura; family Pipidae; genus Xenopus; species Xenopus tropicalis. The sequence continues at coordinate 91,452,685 of NC_030678.2, read as the reverse complement.
AATAATCATTGTACATCATTGTTCATGTATTTAGCAGATCGGTGTTAGACCAAAGACCCATAATACTAAACATTGGCCACACTATAATATCAGTAACAATAAAAGGCTAATACAGTTCTGTTGTACAGCTATTTTCAGAATGGTGAGATGAAGAGAGACAATTTAAAAAAATACTGATTTTGGCTTTAAGCAGAATTGTTGTCCACTGTTATCAAGTAGCAGTAGTATGGCCCCTAACCTTTTTAATAGTTCCATAGACTTCTTTGCATGGCATCATAATTTTAAAAATAAAATGACCATCTGTTTCAGTTATTTGGTATGTCAAAAAACTTCACTTACTGAATGCTGAATGGATTGGACAGCACTGACTTACATATATGTCTCAAAAAATGGTGACAGCATAATAACATATAACCTCCAATCTATTAATCAACTTTCCAGTATATCGGGTAAGGCCCTCAAGGGATTGTCACTTAATCATACTTTCTCCTAAGTGAGGATTGCACAAATCAAAATGCTACTTTGAGATGTGTGACTGCAAGGTGACTGACCGCACAATAAAAGTGCTCTTATAACACCCAAAACATTTACCAATGACAATATTTCATTATTGTGAGGCAGGTAGACCCTGATCGTCAGGTTCAGTCCAAAACTGGAAAATAGTTATTTTGCATACTTATCTTACCCTGGGTCCAAGTCTTTTCACTGTAATTCCAATAGCTATATTTTATACAGAATGCTGATCATCTCCACTTTCATTCCTGCCTTGTCAATAGACAAAAGTGCCAAGTGCATTCCATAAAAGTGAGTCTCTTGATTGGTATTAGCTTAAAATTCATTATTGCGTAGTTTCTGTGATGAGAGTTAATAATTGTTTCAGCTATCGCAAATCTGCCTCAGGCCACAACATATTTTTTTTTTCTTGTTCCTGGAACTCTTTCCCTTCCAGAGAATCGCTGTAATGATCATGTGATGCAGGAAGAAAAGTTTGCAACACCGTACGAGATTATATAAATAGCATTCTATGAACAGAATAGTGAATAGTGGGAAGGTGTAATAAATAATGCATTTAAAACTGTGTAGTATCTCATTACCTATATACCAGGATTATGTGTATATTATGTGTATGATACCCAACATAACAAAACATATCTATACCTGTAATCTCTATTTATAAAAAGGTTGATTTTAGGCCAGTCCACCAATACTCAGATTACTAAAATGACATATCTAACCTGTAGACTGTATACAAATATACTCTGAAACAGAATTCATTCATTGATGACTGTGTTACAATACAGTATATAACCAAATAATGTGGACAGCACTTCTAATTATTGTAACTGGCAGCCATCATTCTGCTTTTTCTACTTTCTAGCAACCATTTTTGTTTCAGCAGGATAATAACCAGTAATAATACTGGTTAATAATACATTAGCTCAGACTGGAAGAACTAAACAGTTAAAGGGGCGGTTCAACTTTGAGCTAACTTTTAATATGTTATAGATTGGCCAAATCAAAGCAACTTTTCTGTTGGTATTTTTTTTTTTTTTTTTTTTTAATTATTTGCCTTCTTTCAAAATGGGGGACACTGACCCCAGCAGCCAAAATCTACTGCTCTGTTAGGCAACAGTTTTATTGTTACTTTTTAGTACTTATTTTTCTATTCAGGCCCTCTCTTATTTGTATACCTGTCTCTCATTTAAACCACTCCCTAAGGTAATTTGGACCCTAGCTGAACAAAAACTAAATATAAATAATAAAAATGAAGACCAATTGCAAAATTCCTAAAATCATACTAAGGGGCAGATTTACTAATTCACGAATACGAATCACGAATGGGAAAAATTCGGATTGGAAACGAAAAATTTCTGAAGATCGCAAATATCCCGAAAATACTTACAAAAAAAATCGTATTACTCATGATAATATCGTATTGGCGATCTGAAAGTCACTACATTTTCATACTCACCATTGTAACCAGCGGCAGAACCTTCCCGAATTGTTCGCGCGTGAGCGCGAAAAAATCGGAAAGAATACGCTCGGAGTGTTCGTGTCTTAGTGAATCTCCCCCTAAATTTTAACTCAAAGGTGAACAACCCCTTTGAAGGCCAACTGTGAGCCAGACCTGATCCCCAGCATTAATGCATTACTTCACCTATCCTGTTGTGGCTGAATGGAAGTAAGTCCTTCCAAAAAGGAGTTATTGTAGAGAGAGGCTGTTAAAACAGAAAAAGGAGGGCTGAGTGTATATTGCATGGCTGTCTTGGCTGGACATCACCATGTTGCATTTATAATATAATATCATAAACAGCAATCACATATGTGAGGTGAAAATCAATGTTTTTTTGGGGGGGGGAGTAAACCCTGCATTTGTCAGGAAAGGGAGGGTTTGTTCCCCCCCAAAACTTTCACCGCACAAGTCATTCTGTGGAGTAAATTATGTGTTTTCAGTTTTTCCTTTATATAAGCATGAGAGTAATGAAATAAAAAAGAAAGGAGAAGGAAAGGTATAATAACTGGGAGGTGCCAAATCGCCCCCAATGATTATAATCACTTACTCGTGACTCTGGACTGGCGCTCTTAGTAGCTGGAAACTGTACTGGCCCCAGGCCCAGACTGGCAATCTCTGGACTTTGGCAAATGCCAGAGGAGCTGCTCTAAGATGCCATAGACAGTCACTATTTAGTGGGCTGGTGGGGGGCTGTTTGGGCCGACCAGCCCAGGGCTCTACTATAGAAGCACCAAACTTAGAAGCAAAAAGTCATCTACCGTGCAACTCCTTTTACTCGTGCTCCTTTTTTGAAGCGACTGTGACTTTTCTGACATGAACACAATTTTTTTGATGCAACCATGACATATTTGACGCAACTGCAACTTTTTTTCTATATACATCAAAGTCAATGGGCATTTTGTAATGCCCATTGCAGTGAATTTTGATCGCAGCTTTGCAAGAAAATTTGCCAATGCCGAAGCTTGGAATTTGTCTGTTACTCTAGCACCATGATCATTCCAGAGAAGAAAAAAAATCAGAAGATTGTGTGCTAAAATGGATGTGTCCTAGAGTGGAATGGGTACATGCCCTAGCATGACATCACATGATCAGAGATCATCAGAGTTAAAAACCAAGAAAAAGGCCAATAATGGCATGAGTGGGAGGGGCAACAGGTAAATCACAGGAATCCAAAGGAGTTGACATCACCATCATTCCAATGAAAGCACCATGTATTTCATAATATAAAATCTCGTCAATACAAGGTGAACACCAAAACTGCTTAGCAGCTTGTGGTTCAGGAGGTGGGGGAGAAGCCCAATTATGTTTGGGAAAGTAGTAGTGGAAGCTGTTGGGTAAAGGGCTGGGAAACTTTTGCACTGGGCCTACAATAAAAAAAAATGGGGACATAGTAATGTTATATTTATATAATTACTTTTCCTATCATATTGCACTTGTATCACTGAAGGTCATTTATACCAGCTAAGAAAACGGCAAAATAAGAAAATGTTACCTTTATAGGAGTTCAGATCTCGACCCACATATGGGGTCATGCAAACCCTGCCACACCTTATTCTACTGTAGGGTACCCACCTTTTTGTGATGAAATTCCAGCCTTCAGGTGAGGCAGTAGGAGGTGATGTCACATGGGGGCAGGGAAATGGGCAAGGCATAGCCCGGAATGTCCTTATAATGGGGTGAAACCAGCAGCAGAGATGGTCAGGGAAGGGAGGAATTTTTATTGTATTAGAAGTTTGTAATTCTGGCCCTAGCTGAAGATTTACCATCTGGACTGTTCAAATAATGCCCAGATGGCAACCCTATTCCACTGTGAAGGGATGAAATCTGGAACTTGCAGAGGGGGGAAAAAGCAAAGCAAGTCCCAGAGTCCTTTACTTTACAGGGGTACAAGGTGAGGGAGGGGTTGCATTACACTGTGAACTTAAGGGTTATGGCAGATGGAGAGATTAGTCACCTGCACTTAAATCTGTGCTGCCTCAGATGAAAAAAAATCTCCCAAAAATGCCTTCTCACCAAGCAATAAGGTAAATCATAATAAAAAAAATCATAAATGTCGCTTCACTTTCTGATGGTGCCTGAAGTTGCGAGGCAACTTTGGAAAGTTGAAGAGACTATGGTTTCCCTCTGATCTACATTATGGCATTTTTGGGAGATTTGTCACCCCTGGATAAATCTGTGCTACCATGGGTGACAAATCTTCTGAAAATACTTTCCCACCAGCAATGATGTAAATTTCCAGCGGGAAAGAATACAATTTTCTTCAGCTTTTTTTGGGTGACTTTAGGGCTCTGGCACACGGGGGAGATTAGTCGCCCGCGATTTAACTCCCTGTTCGCGGGCGACTAATCTCCCCGAGTTGCCTACCCCTGCCATCCCACCGGCGAACATGTAAGTCGCCGGCGGGATGGCAGACGCGGCGGGGCGATTTGCGCGAAATCGCGCCGCCGCGTCTGCCATCCCGCCGGCGACTTACATGTTCGCCGGTGGGATGGCAGGGGTAGGCAACTCGGGGAGATTAGTCGCCCGCGAACAGGGAGTTAAATCGCGGGCGACTAATCTCCCCCGTGTGCCAGAGCCCTTAGAAAACAAACAAGAGAATTGGCGGCCAAGATAAAACAGATTCAATGATGGGAGAAAAATCTCCCCATTGCCATCACCCTACGGAGGGCTGGAAAATGGTTAGTACCAGTCCGGGAAAGACAATCAGGTATGTGGATTTAAAAACATTTTTGGCAGTTCAGATAGTATTTATGTACCTTTTTTACATAAACCCAACTAAATGAGCTCATATCAAAATTTCTGTTCCAACACTGCGAGAAAGAGAATTTACCATTAACCTTAAGTAGACATGCTCTTCCTTAGAAGTCTAACACACTGTAAAACTTTTATTTTTGAAAACTTTGATTTAAAATTACTTTTTTCCCCACAATCTGGGTATCTTGAATGGAGAACTCAACCCTAAAAATTAACAAGGGTATAAATGCCATACTTCATATATTGAACTTACTGCACCAGCCTTATGGTTCAGCATCCTTATAGCAGTAATGATTCAAACCTTAAAAATTGTCAAAGGGGCTCCCCATCTTTGATTTTGTTAGAAGACACTTACAAGCTCAGTGGGCTCTGGGCAGCTGTTGAGACATTGAGCTTAGGGGTTGTAGCAAATTATCAAGCAGAAAATACGGTTTGTCTGTCATATAAGCTGATACTACAGGGCTGATTATTACATTCTGATGCTAATTGCACTGGTTTCAGAGCTGCCATGTAACGTGAATCTGAATAAATTACTAATTAGCCCTATGTTGTGACATTTATATTCTGTATATACAGTATATTTTGAGTCAGTCCCTAAGCTCAGTAACTGATAGCAGCACAGAGCATGTGCAGTGAATCAGAAGAAAAGAAGATGGGGAGCTACTGAGGCATCTTTAGAAGTACATACTGCTAAAAGGCTGTGGTTGCCTTGGGCTGGTACAGAGGTCCTAAACTCAGGCCCGGATTTGTGGAGAGGCCACAAAGGCCCGGGCCTAGGGCGGCAGAAATGTAGGGGCGGCATGCCGCCCCACCGCAACAACATTTTTAAAGGTTTCTTCCATACGGAGCAGTGGAACTTCTCCCCACTGCTCCGTATGGAACTTTAAATGTATGCGCATGCGCGCTTGCGGGGGGCGTGGGGGATGCAAGCGGCCGTCCGCTCAATTGCCCATGCGCGTTGGGCGGGCGGGGAGGGGCGATCAACGGGGGCGGCCTAGGGGCGCTCTGAAGACAAATCCGGCCCTGCCTAAACTATAATGTACAATATATCTGTCCTACTTCTTTAGTTAAGATTTAGTTCTCCTTTAACAAATGAACCAGTAACAAAAATGCCAAGTCACACAATTTAGCCATGGGACATGACATGCAATTGTAGTGTATTATGCTTTCTTAAAGTTGCTGGCACATTTTTTGGCAGAAACTTGCCTTTTTGATTTTCAGGCTGCCTGGCTTTTGAGCATCTGCTGAGCCTGCCTTTCATTTACAATATTTTATTTTAGTTCTTTCCAAGCACTTAAAAGCTTTTAGATAACTGCAAACTTATGGACTTGTCGTGGGTTAATATACAGTCAATCCCCTGCAAAGTATTGGTGCCATTTCTGACACAGGTATACAATAGAGCACACGGCAATGTAATTGTGTTCTTCACCATTTTGTAGGATGCCCTTTGCTATTTCAGTCCAATGCACCCACATTAGGGAGGTGAATACAGAACTGGTTTTCTGAAATAGGAGAGGAAAAACTTGACTGGCCTGTACAGAGCCATGACCTTAGCCCACCTTTAGGTTGATTGGAATAGCGTTTGGAACACAAACTGTGAATTAGGCTTAATCTCATCAACATCAATGCACAACACCTCTTGTGGCTGAATGGATGCAAATCCCACCCACTAGAGGAAGCCTTCCCAGAAAAAGAGCAGCTTTTACAGCATCTAAGGAAGAACTGACATCATATTAATACCCATGTTATCTTGCTGCCTTCCCATTGTTCTGTCACAGTAAAGTGTGACTGAAGTTTATCAGAGTACAGGTCACATGGCTGTGGCACCCTGGGAAATGAAGAATATGGCTAACCCCATGTGAAATTTCAAAATTAAATATATAAAAAACTAAGATGGGATAGTATTGTTTCTACATAGCTCCTACAGAACTGCCCAGCCACCCCAAAACAATAAGTTATATGTCATGAAACACAAAGACACAAGTGTTTTTTTCCCAGTTGTTTATTTATTTGATAAAAACAAGAAGAGAAAAATAATTGTTTAATCTGTATTCTTTTCCCTTCAAACACCTAGGTGAGGCTCAGTGAATAAGAACACTTATAAAGCATATAAAAGTTCTCTGTAATGGCATTCATAAGAAGAAACACAAAAACAATCAATTTAGCAATGAAAACTTGAAGCCATTAATGATTGACCGTGGTGCACGGTGTATACTTGCTGAAGGTAGTTCTACCTCGTTCTGAAAGTCGAATTATGTGTGTCAGTAAAAAATATATAAACAGGCTTATCTAATCTTGTATCACAGTAACACATCATGCTGGGTAAAACCTGCTCCCCTGGCCACAGGGGCTCCTGCAAATTCTATAGTAAATGTAAAGAAAAGTAGATGAGAATATACAATAAAGCTACTGCACAGAATTTCTGTGTGTCAGGAAACGGCCGGTTTTGTCATGAATTTGCTTTATTGCCATTTTTGTTTTTATACATTTACATTTAATTATTAACCTTCCTTATTGTGTGGAATCAGGGGTTATGTGTGGAGCACTGGGGGTGAGCAGCTCAGTGGCACTGTGTTTCAATCTATATGGCTGATTCTTGCCAAGAACAGCTAACAATGCTGTTGACAATGAAGCCTACCTAAATCAGTGGGGAGAATGTTGCTTGGAGGAAGATTACTACAGCTCACTACTGGCTACTTGTATCTGTGATCGAATGCACTGTGCTGCACTGCTCTAAATCAGTGTAAAAAGCAAGTCAGTATGTGCTCTGCAGGGTGCTGTAGCAATTTTTACAGGGCAGTATAAGTTGCTGACCCTTCTACAGAACACATTTGCTGTGATGATACATGTCATACAGATAACAGTTGAAATAACTACATAAAGTGGGACCATGCAAACAATTTCAGCAAGTATAAAATGGATCTTAAAAGGTATATTGTCATCACATGATGTATTCTTCTATCAAAAAAATAAATTAACATGAGAATCTTTATGTATTTTAAAAGATCTGGCGTTTTGCTTTATCTTTCAGCTGTTTCTGTTTTTTTTTTTTTTTTTAATTATTTGCCTTCCTCTTCTGCCCCTGGCAGCCAAAAACTATAGATCTGTAACGCTATAGTGTTATTTTTAGCCTTCATTTTTATTACTTTTCTTATATACATCTTTCAGTCTCTCATTCAAACCACTGCTTGGTTGCTACAAAAAATTTTATACAACAAAATACTTTTTTTTTAAATTTTGATGACAGTATACCTTTAATCTTATAGCTGTTTAATGTTAAGAACTTTATTATATTGGGAAGCTGTACTGGAAAAAAATAAACACAGACAATTGAAATAACTGTGACAAACCAAAGAAACAGAAGCGAATGATGAAAACAGTTGGTCACGTGAAAGACACCAAAATGTCAGACAGCCTACCGACTGTTGTTGCCATGACATCCAACAGTCAACATCAGTCTGATAAGCTATCCGACAGGATGGTACAGCCATGAAGATGTCACGACGATATGGGCAAGGTAAAGAGCAGGTGATGGGAATGACCTGTTTGGAGCATGCACTGCTGGTTACTGACCTTTTATTATAAAGCACTTTGATACAATACATTAGGAAGCACACAGCAAACAGAACAAACTGCAGTGAAAAGTCAAAATAAATAAAAATAATCACTGTATTCTGCATTTGCTTTTCTAGGTTCACAAAAGATCCCATAATGCAGATGAAAATAAAAAAAAAACAGGATACCTCATAGAAATGCCTATTTATAAAAATATTTTTATTTAAAATTAAAGGGTAAGTTAATGTTGGTCTTCACTTGATACTTTTATGTTGTTTCAATGATTAGCCTTCCTATTATGTCTCTTTACAGCCTGTAGATAAAAATGCCCCTTGGTTGCTAGGTTCATTAGGCCTGGCAACTAAAAAAACCTTGAGGCTTTAGTTCTGCTATCCTTATTTTGTAACACTTAGGTTTCCTATTCATTTTGCAGTCTTTATGATTGCTATGGTAAATAGATCCTAGCATTCTAGTTTCCATTTTAAACCTGAAGATTACAGAACAAAAAGTACATTAAAGCAATGTTGCCTACAGCATACTAAAAGTTAATCTTACAGTGATCTGCCCCTTTAAGTGTAGTTTTAAGCAGCATATGTAATGTTATTTGTTTATGATAATGCCTGAGTACCTTTTCTGCAGAAATTCAATAGCAAAACAGTCCCATCTGCGTCATCAGTTGCTGACTCACTCACTAGGCATGTTTGTACTCAAAAAGGAGGATACAGCCATTGACTTAACAAACACATAAACACACAAAAAAAAGCTTGTGCGCCACTGAAACGTTAAAGATCCAAGTTGAAACTTTCCCAACAATTAGAATCAGAAGCACAACAAGTGAACGCAGAATAACTGTAGAATAGCAAAGGTAAACGCCAGAGAGATGAGAAAAAGTTCTGCTCCTAGAGCAGATAATTGTACAGTCTGGGTCAAATGTGTCAGTTTGTGAAGACACAGTTATACGAATTTAAAGGAAATGTTTGTAGCTACTGTGTGAAAAGTTTCAGGAAAATCAAAGGTTCCACACATAACAAAATACAACACAAATCTAGTCACTGGTTTCCTAGTTATATACTGGCTGCAGGACAAATAGCTTGCAAACTGGGCAGACAGGGTGCAAGCACAATGCCTGGATAATCCCAGTTGGGAAGGACAAAGTCTGAAAGACAAAGTGTGTACTTATGAGTTAATGTGACTCCCAATGACTCAGCTTGGGCAAGATAGCAAATGGAGCTGTGAATAAGTTTTCTAGGAAGGCAGCTGCATCATTAGGTCAGTACTAAAGGCAGAGCCAGAAGCTCAGCACACACTTCCTGCTTCCTGCTTCTGCAAGGCAAAAAGGATTGAGAAATCACAGACAAAAGGGTTTTCTGCAGGGAGGATTAACATGCACGCAACAAACGTAACTCCGAAGGGAGTGGAGGCAGAAGGGATCAATGCAATGGAAATATAAAACGCAGCACAGATGACAAAGGAGTGGTAAATGTACAAGGAAGAACTGACACAAGAAGTTCTGGAATGATCAAAGGTGGCTTTTATAAAGTTCAGTTTCAGCTTTCCATTCTATATGTACAGAATATAAAAAAAACAAAAAAAAACAATGTCATTCTTACAGAATTGGACAGGTACCAACCTTGTGTGATGGTTTCAGTAAAAAGAAGTGACATCACTGATTACTATTCCCTTCCAATGCTGGCATCCCCTTACAAGAGAGAATAACCCAATATGCACCAGTTCTTGCCAAATCTGCAATATTTCACATAAGGTGATTAAAACGCCTGTTGGCTCTTCACATACAAATATACCAGCAGGGCGTCTGCCTTGTGTTAGGTCATAGCCAAATTACCCAGAATATATCCAAATGCAGTGAAAGCCTCTAGTTATATTCATGTACAAGTATAGGCCAGGAAACTGATACTTAAGACACTGGGAAAAGTAATTAGTCTTTGTTTCTGAAGTTCCACAAACATTATAAACGTATTAAGAGATCTGGATGGAGGCACAACAGACTGCACAGCAATCCACCAATGTAGCCTTCCAGAATAAAGTTACAGACATGAAAGGAGCACATCCAGTTCCAATAAGACAGAAATATCTGCAATGGTTTAGTATTTTAACTTCATTTTTCAGCTTCATTTTTCTTTAAAATCTGAAGGGGTCTAGAGACCAATGCTCTGCATTGCCCTAGTTCGTCATTATAGTACCCAATAAGTTTGCCCCTTAAGTGGAGAAAAAAAAAGGTTTGCAAACCTTTCTGTTATTCAAAGCTTTAAGGGAGAATTTGAACTGTTAGGGAAAACGTGCCATAGGAAAAATAGGCCATGAAAATGGTGTGTCTCACTTTTCCACATAGACATCTCTGAACATCAATTGATTTTTATATTGTGAAAAAAAATCAAAAATAACTTGTAACAAATAATGTTCTTTTTTTAAATGTGTTCCAGATTCAGTAATTTGTATTTAACAGTTAATCATGTCAGTTGAAGTTCCACTTAGAAGCATCATCTTTTATCCCCTTTACCACCCCCCTCCCTTGCTTCCCAATCCCCTGGGTGTAATCCCTTTACTTAGTCTTCTCTACAGATAACTTTCTCTGTTGCACCCGTTTGGCATAGCTCTGTGCCATGGAGTTGATGATGGACAGAATGAAATAGAAAACCATAATGATCACCAGCTTCTCAAACGCCCACGATAGCCAGTTCTCACTCTGCAGAAACAAAAAGCACAATAGAAGACAGTAAGGTTATTACGGTACAAAACTACAGCAATGCAATTTTCCATTTGTAATGCACCCTAGTGACCCTGCCCTGTGGACAGATTCTTGAGTCATTGTTTGATTAGGGAGAGTACACAATTCACATAAAGGCAAAAAACTCAATGGAATAACAAGCATTAAGAATATGATGCCCACCAATGTTAGCTTCTATAATACTGGGGGGGGGGGGGGAGTTGCACAATTGCTGATGTCTAGCTATTCTCCTGTTTAGCTAATTGTTTTTTTGACAGATTATATTGGGATTAGTTTGTGGGGGGCAGCATCACATTTCACACAGCAACTTAACAACTTAATTACTGTTAGCTTTTTCTGCTGCTTCATATACTGGGAGCTGGCACCAATTGTGCAACAATGCAACACGTCTGAGCACTATATTTTCTACTATGCTATTCTATTATACTGACAGTAAATATTTGTTTTAAATATTATTCTATCGATATAAAATGACCTGCATTTTCCATTAAATACTTTATTGCTTTACATCTTTGGACTTGACCTTTCCATTGACTCAGCCCTCTCTCCTACACAGAATAAGAATATCCACCTTTGATTAAACAGGATTGCCCTAACTGCCCACAAATTACTGGAGCTGGGGTGATTGATTGGGAGCTATTACTTTGACTGCTACAAATGACCCATACATTTGTAAGTCCATGTTTCTATAATGCAAGTGCTACAAGAAGCAGTATCGTTATCCATTCTATACTCTGCTGTGATGTCCTGAGGCAGAGAGGCTAAATATATGGCCCTTTAGCTACTAATAAATAAACCCTGCCATCCCAATCACCACAGTTATCTATCAAGATATGCTGGAAGCCATAGTTCAGCCTCAGTTATAGTGCTACACGCTGGGCCCCTTTGATTCACTGGTTAAAAAAAAAATCAAAAGTGCAAGTAAAACATGTTTCCAGCCATTTGCCAGGCAGCTCCTGCAATCTTAGCTTTATCAAACCTTAAACATGTATATATGTTTCAAAATGGTCTTTAAGAACCACTGGAAGTTTAATATTTCTAGCAAACATAAATAGGACAGGGATTTGAGAGTGTAGTTTCTCATATCTGTTTCTGGAAAGTTACCCCTTTGCTCTACTTTTGAGTGTTTAAATATGTCTAGGAATAATACATAATTCATATATAAAATTCATTGATTCTCCCTTTTTACATAAAATGAATGGCAGCTATTTTTTCCCAGATAAAGAGTATGGATTAAAAACTAACTGAGATATACAGCATGGTTATGCTCCTCTTGTCTCATCAACAGATGACCCTGTACTTGATGGTAATAAGAGCAATCTCAAAAGCCTGCGAAGGCTAAGTTGCTGCTTTATCCCACCAAGCGTATATTACAAAGACATTCCATTTGCCGAAAAGTGCTATAAGACTCAGTGACAGCAAGCACATGTTAGGACTGAAGGGATAGTCTCGTGTAAGGCAAGAGGGCTGTATAATTCTATACAGAAATAAAGGCTGTTTGTTTAAAATGCATTGTTTTCATTTAATATTATTTTCTAAAAAAAAAAAAATCCATCATAATGTGTATTACCAAAATGACTTAAATGTATTAAAAGGAGATATTTGCTGATACAGTGTTTTAAGATAATGGAGCATAGGATTTTGAGGTGAAGAATAAATCACGGTTAAAAACAAAGCGACTAGCAAATGTCAGTGCTAAAAAGAAGGACAGGCAATATTTCACCCAGATGAAAGTGAAGCTGTCACAACATGTACTACACATCCTACAGGAAAGTTTAGGGAAGAGACTTTTCCTCACCTGAGGGGCTCCGCTGTCTTCTTTATGATGCAGTTTTTTCCGCTGAGCTTCCAGATATTCCTGAAAGGGTTTCTGTAGAGACGGACCGATGCTTGGAATAACCCTGAATCCGTGTGCATCCCAAGTGCAGGCAGTTTTTTTGATGGAAAGGAAGAAGAAGCAGAAAAACAAACACCAGGAAAAAATAGTTAATATGTATATTTATTACTTACCCTCCGCAGAATTAGAAAATAAAGTAAGATTGTGATGCTTAAAGCGTGCCTGGAGGCAGCATAGGAAATCAATGAAATGTGAGTAATGCGTGTGTCTCCTGCCTACTGAGGGAGGCTCGGAGCTGGGCTGTGTGCACTGAAGCTCTGCACAAAATGAAATGAATGACTTCTGAGAACTCCCACATTTATCACCAGTGGTTCCTGTAAGAACTGGTTTGAACCGATTAATAAGGAAATGAGTGGTGCTTGTGTCATCCTTACTTGAAACAGAAACTGCCCACCCTTCCCCTTGTCTCTCCCCTTTGTGACTTGGAAGGCGTTGCTTTCGTTAATGCTCTCACTTAACCCCTGCATTGCTAGCCAGAGCTGCACTACAAGGCTCAGCAAAGTGCTGGGATCTCGGTTAGAACTGTAAGGGGTTAGGATTTTCACCTATGCGTCATACGATTGCAACAGAATGGGCTAACTCTGTATGCATGTACCTCCCTTGCTGGCCAGAAGTCAGTGATTAACGTCAAGAACAAAGGAAGTAAAGTACTGTGTGGACCTTGCTCAGAACCACACTACATTCAAATGGCAGCTTACATTAGCAAGCAATGCTGCTTGAAGTTTAATACAATTACATGCAGCCAGTTTAATTCACTGTCCTTTCTTGCTGACTGACCAGCATGCCAAGAGATATAGCCCACAGTGTATAAACTCTCTCAGACAGTACAGCCGAGTGGCACACACTTTCTAACAGTACCAGGAGCACATGAGAACTACTGTCACTGCAGGGCAAACACACCTAACAATCAGAACAAACGTGTAATCCCTCTTACTTAGCAGGACGTGAGCAACCTACGAATCAGATTCTATACATGAGAATTCAGCTTATTCCTGATGTGTGGATTATTTAGTAAATATGCAAATAAATATGGCAATAAACCTAAACACATTAAATACTGCTGGGGTAATGCTATTTGAAATACACTATTGGAAAGAAAAAAATTGAAAAGAAGAGCATCAGTGATGTAGCGAGTTACAGTATTCCTGCGATACTGTGTTAAACACATAAAAGCTTTTAACAGGTGACTGCCGGTGCATTTAATGGTTTTTTTCCTGCCGCTTTACTACCTACCAGATTTCTAACGCACACAAAACTAAATTTAAGTGTAACGGTAAGGAGTGTTGGGGGATGGAGGAAAGGATAGGTGTATATAAATAAATTCCTTAGAAAATGATTGTGTCAAAGTCCTTTCACAACAGTGCAACAGAACTACTTTCTAACCAATTACAAGTCTGTAAAATGGCTGCAAATTCTCTGTATAAGTTGTTTTTGCATTCTTCAGCACACTGCAAGGTGATATGTACTGAAAAACAAAAATACAATGCACTTTGCTCTTGCTACATATCAAATAAAACGTCTTGGCCAAAATAAAATACTCTTGAGACAAACATATAAAACATGTAATAAAGGAGCTGAACAACAGACTCCCTATAAAATGAAAAACAATTAGCAATGGTATAAAGTATAATATTTCTAGTATAAAAAATGTATAATAATATATAATATAATAAAACAATGCCCAGCTTTAGGACACAGCAACAATAAAAATCCACTTTTACACTATACTATTTCAATAAATATTTTTTTCAATAAGATTTGTTTCATAAATAGAAATTAGTGTACCTATTAGCATTATATTGATTAAAAAAAAAAAAACAAAAAACAGGAATAGGCAAGAGAAATCTTGCCTAACAGGCAAATTAATAAGGCACATTCTCGTGGCTACTAAATGCATTTGTCACACATGATAGTAGAAATGAAGTTATGGGAAAACACTTGAATCATTCTGGAGGGATGGTAACAACATCCTTGTATTTCTTGGGATAGAATTCAGTGAAATGACTCGCTGGAAATAGTATGAGCTACTTATGCTGATCGATGACTGCATTGGTGCTTGAACATTTACCGAGCAACCAGACACAAGCAGTCTGCTAACAGGTAAAATGACTATTTCTTATTTCCATGTATTCTGCAATAAACCAGACAAAGATACAAATATAAACTGGGCATTTATGTTTGATTAACTTTATGTAAAACCCTTAACAAGTGGAATGGTAAACCATGTTATCTACTTTTAATACACCCAAATAGCATAAATACATTCTAACACTAAAAACTAAAGCTAATGTCTTAGATATACTAACAGTTCTTTTTATGGAAATACAATCAGCTGTGCAAAAACAGTTAATTTAAAACTAAATTCCCTTTCCTGTAATTTTTCTTGAAGAGTCAATCAGCAAGAGTAGCTTTTCATCAAAGATCAAGTCAATTTCTAATTAAACCACTACAGTTTTGACTTTTTTGAATTTTTCTAAAAATGTTGCCAGAAGTAGTTTAAAGTGTGTGTTTGTGCCTATTTAGCCTAATGAATAGTAATTTTGCATTGGTGCACTTTGTGGTACTTATGTAGCATAGAACAGTGACTTAAAAAGAAGAAAAAAAATCAAACATACACAGGATACACAGGATGAATGGTATGGAGAAAGTGAAAGTGCGATTTAATGGTTTTTCAGTTGAGGTCAGAAAAGGCATTCAAAATTAGGTTCTACAGGAAGCTTTTTACAGGGATTCATATGTAACATGGTAACAGAGGTGTGACAAAATCATACAATTAAAAGAAAGCAGCTTCAAACATATTTACTGGAAAGGATGCAGTTAAATTACAAGTGATTTTTGTTAGTTTAACAGCAGATACCATTTCATGTAAAAATTTAAAAAATTGTACCTTCAGTAAAAGTTAGGTCTTAAAATATGTATTATTGAATGATTCTGCCTTTTTTCAAAAGTCTGAAAAAGTGGCATATTAAATATTATAGGCACATACGGTTTATAATTGGCTTTATGGGAACACTATGTAGTAAGGTTTAGTTAATCCTTGAAACTAGTATTTTCTGCACTCAGTATTGTGTTGTGGCTGTAATGCTTCTGAATACAAGGATTTTGAACCTAGAGTATTGTCAGTAAGATAAACTATGTGCATTATTTTTGTATTGAATTGTAGCTAGCTTTTAATTTCTTTAATATGCTATAAATAGTTTACAGCACCTCTTGTTAAGCGCCATAGTGCTTTATGGTGATGTTGCCATACACAATACCAGTATATAAGCAACCAGACTGCTATTACATGTTAGACCCCACTGTAGATATGTAGGTGACATAAAACTATACAAATAGTAACAAAATCACTAAGTCTGATCCAAACTCCAATTGTAGGGTTGCTCCAACCCTACAATTAAAGGCCGATGTACAACCTCCAACTGCCAAGAAAATTTGATTTTAATAAATCAATAAATCCTGTAATTGTTAAATTTCTTTATAGCTATGTATCAAGTGAGAAATAGATATATAAATATATATGTTTAATAAAATTAATTTTTTTCAAGACTCAAGTCAGTGAGATTTCTTACTTTGGATTGGATGTTCTTTTTTTACTTATAGATCTTGTTCTGCAAGATTGTATATCATTTGTATCCAACTAAGCTGGGCTTTCTTGATTTAGGGCAGATATTGTGTCTGCATTACATACTTTATTGTCTTTCAAGATGTATATAAAATATATACACACTCCTGATGCATGTGAGCGATTTGAACAGTTTTGTTTTGCCCTTTATATTTTTCGGCAACAAAGGAGAACAAATTAAATATAGTGTAATTTATCAATGCAGTTTATTTGCGGAGTGAGTACAAGCAGGGAGCTTGTAACAAAGATAAATTCTTAAGACTCATTTAATGGCTCTATAAGAAAATTATTAGCGGTTACTGGTGATTTAATGAATGATAAAAGATGCCAATTTTGTCAATTTTAATGCTTCTCGCACTTCATTCATAGACTGCCGCACAGCAGTGCTCCAATTAAAGCTAAACAATTCCCATTAAAAAGACTGCAAAAAAACCTAGGTGGTTTACACTTCCCACTCACTGATCATAAAGTCTGTAATATCTGCAAAGGATTTATATATTGTCTCTCTCTTATATATATATATATATATATATATATATATATATAGATAGATAGATAGATAGATGATAGATAGATAGATAGGATAGATAGAGAGAGAGAGAGATCCTAAATTGTGGACGAAACATCGATTTTTGCACATGAAAGAATATTTTTTTTTTCCAAATACCAAACATTAAATTATTAATCAAATGGCAATTGGGTTCAGTGTTCTACACATTAACAAGCCACTTGCTTAATTTGGTGTGTATCACTGTTAGTATTAATTACCTGCAGCAGTTGTTTAATTTAAATGATGATGAGATACTACACTTAGGGGAAGATTTATCAAAATGTGGGTTTAGAGCTTAATATATAAAAACTCACCCACATTCTATTCATTCCTATTGGATAGTTAGAATCATATTTTTCAAATGGGGAGTTCTAACTTTCTCCCATTGATAAATGCGCTTTCAAAAATCCCATAGGAATGAATAGAACGCGGGTGAGTTTTTATGTATTAATCCCTAAACTCACATTTTGATAAATCTGTCCCTTAACTATTTTCTCTGTCATATGTTTATATTTTAAAGCACCTTTTGCCACAGTAGCAGATTTTAAGTATTTGTGATTTTGGCCCATTCTTACAGGCAGATTTGCTGCAGGCTGATCAGGGTTAAATATGGCATTGACTAGAACATTGTACCACAATCACCTTTATGCTCTTGATTCACTCCAGTGTTACTTTAGCTTTGTACTTATGATCACTGCACTGCTGAAGGATGAACTTTTTCCCAAGCTTCATTTTCTTTGAGAGTCTGAAACAGGTTATCTTGCAGTGTTTCCCTGTATTTTGCACCATTGATTCCTTCCTTTAGTTTAAGAGACTCAGATCCTACTGATGAAAACAACCCCACAGTATGATGCTACCAACTTTACTATAGGTTTTATGTTTATTGAGGAGTTGGCAGTATTAGATTGGTGCCTCTTGTATTTCTTTGAACCAAAACCTTGCCAAAAACCTCCATATTGGCCTCGTCTGTCCACAAAACCTTTTCCCAACAGTATTGTTCTTTTTTTCAAACTACAGTCATGCATACATAGGCTCTCACCCATGGCCCCCTCTTGGTGCCGCCAAAATAATTTAAAAAGTGTCTCTCTATTTGTTCCACCTTTAAAAATGCAGAGTTGTGCAGTGGGGTCGGTAGGGACCTTGTGCTGCTTCGAGTGCTCTCCCACAGAAGCATACACAAATCTGGACATGGCTTAAACTCTGCATGCTCCGTCTTCTAAAAGAAGATCACCTGAAGCAGTGCAAGATGGCACCAGCCAACCCCCCATTTTTTAAAGGACACTTAGGGGGAGATTACTAAAACTAAAAAGATTACTAAAAGTTTGAACTCAAAAAGTACATGCAGGAAAAAGTTGCAGAAAAGTCGCAAAACTTTTTCTAATTGTTGCAACCAAAAGCTCTGCTTTTTAGAATCTTCACACAAATTACCAGTGGCAAAAATCTGCCATTGACTCCTACATGATCAAGTTTTAGCTGGTGAATTGTTGGATTCAGATTTTTAGCCATTTTTCCACATATAAATCTTGAAAAAGTAACAACTTTTTTTGCCACTTTTATCGGTTAAAAATCACAATACAAAAAAAAAATCTGACCATTGCTAAATGGCCCCCACAGAGTAATACTTTTGGGACTAATTGGCGGTGTAGCAGGGAGGGATTTAATTTCCTGTAATGGCTGACTTATACTTAAAAGTTTTAGGCTATAACATTAGTAGTGTTGCTATTCATCAGCAGATACTAAATATCTTGTTAAATAAAAACAAAGAAAGGACAAAACAATGTCACATTAAAATATACTGTTCGGATTCAGATAGCACAGCAATATCAGATATAATGTTTAGATTTTGTAATAATTTAAATACAGATTCAGGTGAAAACTTTTGCGAAAAATTTGTTATTAGTACCAGTGCAGAAATAATGGATTTTAAGTACTTGTGATTGGCCAGTAATGATTTATTGAAAAAGCAAATATACTAAGTGCTGCAGCCTATTCACTTGAATCAAATGTATGAGAGAAATAGTACTGGTGCTTTTCAGCATTACCAATTACAGTAAACAAAGGGAACTTTTTTCTTTACTAAGGTATGATATAAATAAAATACCACTTTCTGCCAGGATAACAGGTAATCTTCCATTACAGGACATTTCTTACAAACCCTTTCTTAATCCTACAGTATGGCCATGTTTTACATCCAATACAAATCCAAGATTTTCTGGATAGCCAGTAAAATAGGTTTAAAAAATAAATAAAAAAAACTTATTATATAGGGATGCTGTGAGGTTCCAGATCTGCCTGGGAGAAGTGTGAATTGAAATGCTGGAATCTTGATATGTAACAGGTGACTCTCATATGTAACATTTGAACTATACCGATTGTGCTGCTGGTGCTAAACATAAATACATAATGTACATGTTTTTCTGACATGACCTGGCACAACACAGCATATCACAGCAGTTACCTCAAAGGCAAAAAGGTGTGATCATGTTCAATTTAACCCCTGGAAGCACACTGAACATACAATCTACAGCACCCATATAAACAGGTAATAATCCTTGTGCCACAGGCTCTACATTTCTGGTTGGCAGTTTGAAAAACAAAATAGTTGACAAGGCAGAATAGTAGAGAAGGCAACAAGAGACAAAGATTAAACAGGCAAATGACAGCTTATAGGGGGTTAAAAGGGATGGACAAAGTGGGAGAGCAGAAGTTGGACAATACTACTCTATAGAAGAATATATATAGCATAACTGTCTGCAGCCTGGCTGAAAAGAATTGCTCAGAGAAGTGCTCAGCTAATTTTGGGTTACAGTAACAACATACAAGCCTTTAAGCAGAAGCAAAAACAAGCATATTCAGGCAATTAAATATAACTGTGTGTGATTGTGATTTAGATTGTCAGCTCAACTGAAAAATGCCTTTTGTATTCAATTGTATGATCAATGTTACATTTTTACACTTATTTATTGCCCGGCAATGTGGAATTTGTTGGTGGGTGGGGTGTGTGTGTGTTCTAATAATAATAATAATCTTTATAAATCACAGCGAACATGTTGGTGCAACAAAAAACACAATAGTAATTATAATGTTGGATTGTTTTCCAATATTTTTTACAAACCTGGATTTATAGTTAGTGAACAAGTAGCGTGTTAGGGCATTCTTTAAATCAGGTTTTATAATTCCCACATAAAAGAAAGATACTCCTTATCTATGTGGTCTCTGTGTAAATCAAAATAGCAGTATTTCTGATTCATACAAGTTAAATTCCTTTCAGCAAATGTGGCAAAGTAGGTAATTACTGTTGTCTGTCCATGAATTCACAGCAATGTTTGCTCCAGTCCTCCTCCCACTAATGCAATATATTTTTCTTTTAAATACCGCTATTGGCAGGAACTTGTAAAGTAAGATTACAAGAACACGTGCTAAAAAAAGGGCCAAACTGCTTATCGGGAAGTACAAACTCAGTACTCTAATAAATCAGTTTAAGCTGGACTTGACACCCAGAGTTAAAACCTAAGTGCTCAGTTTAGTAATATTTAATAGGCTATAGTTAACTGCTTTGCAATATCCATGTATGTGGTATATGTATATATGGCTGGTCAATGTAATTCCAAAAACAAATGACAGCCCTGTCAACCTAATTATTTTAAACAAGGCTAAAATTATAAAGGGCATATAACTAATAAGGCAACAAGGCAAATAGAGTCATCTTTATAGGAATCAAGTTTTCTGCAACTCTCAATGCCAATCTTTGGTCATATGAGTAATAGTCCTCAATTATAAAAAATGACTTACTCTCTGATTTATGATCCAACAGAAATTAAAACTGAACATTATTCTAGTCTGGTATATCTAGGCATAAAATGTTCTTTTCCTCAAGGCTATGGAAAACAAACACTGAAATAATTTTTTCACATTTGAACTGAGGCCAATGTTGGCTTTTTTCAGCATTCATTTGTGTTTAGGTTTAAACATCTGCATTTAACAGAAAATTTGCCTTGTATTAAGGTGGGATATTGCCAAATTAACAGATTTCACTATTTCAAAAACTGGCATTATTCCTCAATTTTGTACCACAGTGCTTGCTCTGGCTTTCCACTGAGCTAAGATCCCTTTGTCTGGTTTCAACTGATCAATAAATTACTTTTTATTGCCATAACTGGGAGATAGTGTATTAAAAAGTTATTTGAATCCAAGCATAAAGCTGCAGAAGCAGGGCTGCTGATTTGTTTTAGCATGAATTACAATGTGTTCCAAAAAACAGCAAGTGTCAAAAGTAGTAGCAATACTATCTTGTAATCACTGTAGCATCTGAATGGAGGAACAAACCAAAATGACAGGTTCATTTCCCAGCTGGAAACCCACTACGACAAATCTGTTTAGTATTAAACAAATCTGTTAAGGTATTGCACCTGGACAGAGCAAGCACTACGGCAGTTCCAACAGGTAGTAATAAGAATGAACATGAACATAAATAACGGTAATTTTAAAAAAAAGTCTACATTTTTAACGTTCAAAAAATACATTGGAGTAAAATAAGGCAATACGGAGAACTAGAGATTTCTCAAAGACCCCCAACAGGCTCTGACAGTCAGGATCGAGTTGGCACATATATTAATTAGTATCTTCAGTGATTTAAGCAGTGAAATCCATTATTTATTATCTGGTTCAGGAAAGGCATTTACTAATGGTTTAATTTTTTTTTACCCCAATTCAAGATTTTTTTAGTGCTAAAAGTCGAGGAAAAAGAAGCGACTTCTTCAAAATTTACTTTGAGATAAAATGGATAAAAATCTGAATCTGACAATTCATCAGCTAAAACTTGTCGGGATCGTGTAGAAGTCAGTGGCAGATGTCTCTTCCCTTCCCTGGAGGATCCTACTTTGCGGCAAAAATTTTTTTAGAGATATCGTTCAGGCAGGTTTGATTTTTTTTTGTCGGATCTGGGACCACATTGGCTCATTGACGCTATCCCCGAACCAACGGGTGCCTATACCCTCCATTCGAATTCGATCATTTGGCCCCAGGGCCAAACAATATCTCCCACCAGTAGCTGCATACATCGGGAAAAGATTGGCAAGCGAGCAGATCTTACCGTGTATGGCCACCTTTAGAGTTTTAGTAAATATGCCCCAAATGAACCTTAAGTCCCCCAAAATAATTGAGAATTTTATTTACATTAACACAAAGCAGGTCTAGAAGGCCTTAAATTGAATCTATTCTCTTCCATGTTATTTCAAATTGAAACACTGCAGGAAATCAATAGTAAATTGGGACGGGCCTTACTTTTTTCCAACAGTAAGCATTGCTACTGTAAAGACAAATAATAAATGGACCTGTGCCTAGGAGGATGTGGAGAAACAGCAGATGAAATGCTTATGTGGTGGACATGCCCTCTGATTAAACAACTGTGGTCAGAAGTGTTTCAAACCATAAATGAAACCTTAACCACTGATATAGCTCCTGATCCATGGTTGGCCCCTTTGTTACGTAACTGACCCAGCTTGCTCATAATAAACAAAAGTTTATTCTATGTGTATATATCTATGTATGACAACCAGATGCCTGAAAGGAAAAAAAACTGCTTCCAATGATGCAGGAGATACACAATACACTATGGTTGGCTATAGAGATGGAAAAACTCACGGCATTACTCAACAACAATTTGCGCACATTTGAAAAAATATGGAAAACTGACAGGAACTGGTTCATATCCTTTAAAGGAAAACTATACCTTTCAAACAATGTAGGTTTCTATAAAAATATATTGTATAAACAAGCTCATATGTAAAACCCTGCTTCATCTAAACTATTTTCATAAAAATATACTTTTTTAGTAGTATGTGCTATTGGGTACCACTAAATAGAAAATTGCCATTTTAAGAATTAAGGGCCACCTCCTGGGATCATAGGATTCACAGTGCACACAAACAAGCCAAGGCACACATACATGCTAGGTTACATCAGCCAATTAATGGACAGAGTTCTGTCTTTTGTTCTTCCTGTTACAGTTAATGCAGCATTATTTCATGTCATGTGATCTCTGAGGGAGCACACAGCCCATTACTAAATGGTGACTCAAGGGAAAGGATGTAAAAGGGCAATATTTACTGATATATAAATATTCCAGTTTGGTAAGATTCTTTAATAGGTCACTTAACATAATATAAACTAATCTGTTGGTTAAGTATTCATTCTAGATTTATAGATTTCCTTTAACAAATATATGTTAGAAAAAAGTATGCTCGACCGCATTTAATCTCCGTCCCCCCCCCTTCCTTTCCCAATCTCTTCCCCCCCACCTTGTTATAAGTTTGGCCAACTAGGCCACATTGGTATATATAAGATATCATAAATGAAAAAAACAGACCAACGCTGTTTCATACAAATAATCATTAATCTGTTAACCAAATGTAACATGCAGTCACATGACTATTAAGGAAGTATGAATGATTCAAAAGATTTAAAAAAAATGTCAATGGTTTTAAAGCAGGAGGAAGGTAAACTCATAGGGTGTTACTGGGCAGCATCTGTGTATATGATCTGTTCTCTGGGTCGGAGTTTTAAAACAATGTAAAAGGAGCCAATTCTCCTGCAAGTCTTTTACTCAGCTGGTGGCAACACTGCTTCAGGAGTCAGAGCAAGGAGTGAAGGGAAAGTAAACAGCCAGACCAACTATTGCTTTCACTTACATTTACAAAAACACTTTAAAACCACTGAAAATGCTTAATGTATACTGGAAAGTGGATTAGAATTACATTTTCCTTGCACAAACACTTTTTGGTTGGAGGACCCCTTTAAAATTTTAACACCGACATAAAATATCTGGCTAGAGCTTAATAGAAGGCACATTTAAGCAGGTTTAGGTAAGCTGTACTATCACATTCTATTTACTGTGGTGCCAAAATGTTATATTGCAAATATTGCTAATAATCAAACTATACAATGTTGTGTATCTACTATGGAATAAGCTACAGAAACATTTACTAATGGTTTCCTACTTTATATCTTAGAATAGAAGTATGATGAGAAAGCACTATATCCATTACAATGTAGGTACAGAACTGAACTACTTAACAATAACATCATTAAATCTATAAGAAAATGTGAACTTTGGAACGTTTTTTTCTTTCCAAGCAGTGATCTCATAAGCACCAACGGTTAGTATTTTAATGACTTGTCATTTCCTGCAGTGATAAAGATTCTCATGTAATTTTACCAAGCATTTCCTTGAAGCTACACCAATAGCAGCATGCCACTTGGGATGACTCAAAACGGACCTCAGACTTCAATAGTCTGAATCACCCTCTATAGATTAAAATGCCCTGGAGAGAAACCCAAACCCCAGGTGCATACGGCTTTAGAGCACACACACACACATATATATATATATATATATATATATATATATATACACACATCATTTAACAGTTGATGCTTCAATTGCAATCTGAAAGAAACTAAAGAGCATGTTCCTTTTGTTAGGCTGTGGGTCTGATTAAGGAATGTGAGGCTTGTTTAAAAGCTGAAGTTACGAGAAACTGGTTTGTGTAAATCAAGAAGTCATTAGCTGTAAATTCTGCTGGCACTTTGTAACCTGGAACGATTCCTTATTTTATTTTCATTGTTTTATTGAGCACTTTGCCCATCATTTAAACTGAAGCAGTAAAAAAAAACAAAAAAACCCAAAAGGCAGATTATGGACATAAACCTTATACAGCTTGGTAACCATGGAAAATGCATATATATATATATATATATATATATAATTTTCATAGCATAGTTAAGAATATTCACACTTTAAAAATGATGGATTTTACATATCCATATTTATTAGTATTCATATTATATAATTATTATATTGCATATATGAATTCATTAGTTTAATTAGATCATTTGTATAGTATTATGCCTATGGCATCAGGAATTGTAATCTAATTTCTAGCTGCTGCAGAACTACATCTCCCAAATCCTCTAAAACCTGAAATTGCCAATGTGACAAAAAATGTATTGAAAAAATAAAGTACACAGACTAATATATATTTATGCTGCTTAAAATGAGCATGCAAGAGGAGCTGCAGCTTACCCACTCTGTTATGCTTCAATATATAAAGCTACAGAGGTTTACAGAAAAAACGATACCCAGAACCATAGCCCCTACAGAATTGGGAGTATAGTGCTTTTATGCTGTCACCATAGGTTCTATGGTTAATGGGACTCTACAGAGTTAAGCACAGGCTAACACTTTATTCTGTGACATATATTATATATTACCCCTGGGATCCACTGCATTTGCCCAAGGAATCAATAACTAGTATGGCTCATTACTATAAATTAGCACTGAGTCAGAGCTGCACTTTAATAGAAGTTGGATATAGATGCAAGCCCTGGAGAACAAAGGTGGGCAATATTGCAGAACATAGTACCCATATAGAGAGACCTCACACCTGTACCCATGGCAGGGGCAGCACTCTGACTTGTGCTGGATTAAAACTCTAGAGCGAGGTGTAGACTGCAGCTCACTCAGCCTTATAGGATTCCTGTGCCTAACATCTGATAAAATGGAACCTCATTTTAAGTAGGATTTACACACACACACACATAATATATATATATATATATATATATATATATATATATATATAGGAGCAGGAAAGATTCCTCTAATGCACACAACACTTTTTTCTTTTGTATATATTTATACAACACAAGTTTATATCCCAGTTGTCTGAAGGGAACTGCCCCTTCACTTTTTAAAGACTGTGCTGCCATTAATTCAGCACAGCTTGAAGGATAAATTGATAGCTAATAAAACAACTCTTGCTGGAGATATATCATATAAAAGCTTACAGCAGATAGCATCTGTTTGTAAGCACTTGAAAGAAGTCGTTGGCTGGGAAAGTACAAGGAAGCTTCTCAGTACCTTATTTGATCACATCTTTTTAGGTTATTACTGTTTTCTGAGAAAGCCTCTCTCTTAGTTCCTCTTTCACCATCAAAATGCTGGCTAAGTGGCACTAATAATTATTGTGCTAATGCTGCTGTTGATATTTACATAGCTGTTGTTTTAGAAGAATTGTAAATTCCAATTTTAACCAGCAACGCAATTTTGCAAAGGCTTTACAGATGCCACTGTATGTGTTTCTGCAGTGTGTGCCCCCACTGATATTTGGTAATTCTACCCCATGAATGAAGTGGATCGACATGAACCAACCAACCCCCTCACAATTTCCCAAAAAATTTGCTTTTCTTATCTACAGAATGCTTGTAGGACACACTGTCAATTGCAAATATTAATATATTATGATTTATGCTGAAGGCCTCTTCCCCTTGTTCCTCTAAGAGTGTTTTCTTATTAACTCTTCTTAAACTTGGGTTGTGTACATATAATAAATGTTCTATAAATAAAATCTAATTATTATCATTATAAAAGAAGGGCATCCAACTGAAACACTTGAGAAATATCAATAGAACTGTATAATGCTGGAACAACTAGAACATATTATTCTAGCAGTAGCAGTTCCCTTTAAGGAAACCTCCTCTGAAGTAATAAAAAAGGCAATGCCACAGACAGCTAACACACACACACACACACACACACTGAATGCTGTTAAAATTGTACCGTGAATAGAATAGATCAGAAAGAGCAAAGATCAACTATGTGTAGGAGGAAAAGTCCCATTCATTCAATTATGAAACTATCTGTAGGTGTGTGTGTCACAGAGTTCAGCAATGCCATCAAAAGGAGTGGCCGGAAATGAAAAATAAATAAAAAAAAAATTCTTGCCAATAATGGCATTTACAATACAGGTTTTAAAAAATACTGCAGAAGAAAAACCACAGTGTTTGGGTTAGTAGAATAAAACTAATTATTATATACCAAGCCAATAAAGCCTGAGAAAGAACCCTACACAGCACTCTTGCCTTGCCAAATGGGTATATTTTTATTTGCAATATGTTAAAGTAACTGCATTCTCCACACTGGTAATCACACAGTTTTGTCAAGGTTGTGTATGTACAATTCGTGAGCCCTGAATTACCCCCAAAAATGAATAACACAACCAGTGGTTGATGTCTAGTTTTGATAATCAAATCTAGAAACTCTACAGCAAAGGACAAAGTTTGCTCTGTATATTGCGGATGCAAAACAAGCATACATATTAACATGCATTTCACTAACATTTTTTACATTTAAAATAGCTGGACATGTCTGACGAAAGGGTTTGCCCAGAAACATTACTTGGTTTGCAGCAAATAAACGCCCAGGGTTTACCCCACTTACAATCGCCTTGTTGTTGGGTGTAACTGACCCAGTAACCAAAAAACAGATTGGCTACTGTGTGTCTTTAAGTTTCATTGTAATTCTTCATTTTATTATCTTTCTATTCAGCTCCTCTACTATTTATCTTCCATGGTGATTTCCATTCTGCTGCACTAATAGCCAGAATGCAGTCTAGTTTTCAAGCCTATGAGAAATTTTGAAGTCTATTTATAAATTGACTCAGACTATTAATATTTACAGCATACTTTAAAATTATTCTAAGGTAAACTACCACTTTATTGGTGACAATTCTAGTTAACTTTGCTTCTATATTACTTCATATTAAGCCCTTAATAAAGCATACCCAGAAGTTAACAGCAAAAACAAGAGTGGAGTAGATGCAAACTATAGCTTATTCTTGTTTCAATAATGTTTAAGTGGGCTGGGGGAGGGGTTGGGGTGCAATATACAATTTTACAAAATAAAAGTCTGAGGGAGGCCTGGTATTAATATGTAACAACGCCTGTGTAACTTCTTTGAATTTGACAAGGCTTGAGGGTAACAAGGCTTATATTATGATTGTGATTGCTGCGTGGTCTTACACAATAGATACTCAAAAGACATGTGGCAGAAATTAAGCAAGTTAAAGGCCTGTAAAATAACACAGACATATGCAGAGACCTGAAGTATTAATAGGCGAAGGGCAAATGGACCCACAGTTTGCTTTATCATCATCATCATCAACTTGATATTTTTTTTTTTTTTTTTTTTTAAAGAACTGGGTTTTAAGCACTTGCCATGGTAAATATGTATATTTTATTCAAATACATATCAAAAGAACTAATTAATTCATCATCATATTTTATTTTTTACACAAATGAATTCATTCATTGAATGCATTCAATTCAAAGACATCAACCACTGGTTGTGTTATTCATTTTTGGGGGTAATTCAGGGCTCACGAATTGTACATACACAACCTTGACAAAACTGTGTGATTACCAGTGTGGAGAATGCAGTTACTTTAACATATTGCAAATAAAAATATACCCATTTGGCAAGGCAAGAGTGCTGTGTAGGGTTCTTTCTCAGGCTTTATTGGTTTGGTATATAATAATTAGTTTTATTCTACTAACCCAAACACTGTGGTTTTTCTTCTGCAGTATTTTTTATGCCACTAGTTAGATTTAACTTCATGCCAACTGGGCAAATTTTTTGACTGATTTTGTACTGCTCAAAAACAATATTTGTTCAGAGAATTACATGGGTAACCACAGAGTTAATACTAAGCAAAACATTATGAGGCAAGAGACAAAGTAAACCCCAATCAACATGGACTAGGGAAGTCTGGTGATTATGTCAAATGTGCACTCAACTTTATTGTTAAAAACATTTAGAAAAACAGGCAACGTTTCAAAGCACCTATATATACTGAGTTATTCAGTCTTGGAATTGACAATCGTAGCAAGTAGACAGGTGCCATTTTGTGGACACTGTTATAAAGCATCATACCAGAATCTTTGGGATGTGCAATATTGGGGGACCTGATGCACAGGCATCAGTTATAGACTGTGAGTAGAGATGGAGAATGTGAGGAGTGCAGTGAAATGCAGAAAGTGATTGCTATTTCATAGGCATAAAAGAGGGAAGGGAAATATACAATTACAACTGAGACACATTTATAAAAGGTATAGTTGTTTTAAGGAGAAGGAAAGGGGGAATCACGGGGGGGGGGGGGGGGGTGCCAAACTGTTAGGCAAGAAATTCTCTTCCGTCTCCTTTCTTTGTGCCGGCTGGACACGCATAGTAGATTGAAAAGCCGCACTTAAAAAAAAAAAAAAAGTCGGCTTTTTTTTACTCTACTGCACATTTGCGGGCCCCGGGATCACAACAAAAGGAGGAGAGAAGAATGCTCACCTGTATGTACCCCAGGCTGTTGTGATTTTTTGCCAAAAGGAGCACCAGCCTGGGGTATCAGGTAAGTGATCTTAATAACTGGGGTGATTCCACCTTTCCTTCTCCTTTAATTAAAAAAAAGCAATTTAGGTGTCATGTTTAATTTAACTTTTTTGGTTACACGATAACTACAATTTGTCGCACAAAAACTTTTTGAAAAATTTGCCAAGGAAGGGAACGGGATATCTGCCATTGACTTCTACATACCCTCAACAGGTTTTAGGTGGAGAGCTATTGGATTCGGAATTGACGCTGAAAAAACGAATAATACATTTTGGATTCCAGAGGTTCCTCCCACTAACTGGTAGGTAGGTCTGGGATAGGGACACCTATCCTTTCAATGTGTGTAGAAAGTTTAGTTCCCTTATATCTGACAAAGAAAGGTATCAAGGTTCACCAATCTTATGTTTTTCTAGCTGCATCTGAATATATGCTGTGATAACAGTGATACCTCCTAAAAGGCCACAAGATATAATTTTTACTGGGGAATACTGCAGATCACTGGCTCTTTACAGAATGACAGTATTCAACATGGTTTTGTTATACTGAGAATTGGGAAAACAAAGACTAAAATAGCACTATATTAAAGAAACATCTTGTTTAAACATTTTGTTCTGCTATAGGACCTAAAATAACCTTCAACCCAAGAATATAAATAAAAAATAGGTCCCTGGAAACAGGCAAAAGAAATCAGGTGGCCATTACTAATAGTAAGCAGCTCTGCAGTCTGAAGAATGCCAGCACAAATAGATTTGTAGATAATTTGTGGTTTGAATGATCCTGGTCGTTCTCACAAACCAGAGAAAGATTGTTTTAGAATGACATCATACACCAAATTTAAAAATGATGCCTTGGATTTCATTTACATGCTATGACTATTATCTAAACACAAAAAAGTGACAGTGTAAGAAAAGAATCAAGAGTTCATGTTTGTAGCAAACTTAAAATAGTTGCTACCAAGAAAAACGCCTGTGGGAAAAATACAAAGAGTAGTTTGCTGTAAAAAAAGCCTTTCACTTCTTGACATACATGGCTCTATTTTACCTAACTTGCTAATGTCTGTGTTTTGGGGTGACTGCTGCCAATAATGTGTTTTGCACTGACATTCCTTAGACACAATTCCGGACATTTGTAATGTCTTCCATAAACAAATCACCATTAGTTTTATGGGGTTTAGAAATATATGAATTCCTATTATGCAGCTCTTAAAGGAACAGGTCAGTGTAAAAAAGAAACTGGGTAAATAGATAGACTGTGCAAATTAAAAAAATGTTTTCGATGTTGTTAGTTGGCCAAAAATATAATCTATAAAGGCTGGAGTCAAACATAATGGCCAGAACACTACTTCCTCTTTTACAGCTCTCTATCCTTTTAAAAGTCAATAAGCAATCAGGGACTTGAAGGGGGGCACTGTGGGACATAACTGTTTACTTTTGAATCTGACATGCGTGCTAAGGATTAGATGCAGAACAGTTATGCCTCATGTGCCCCCCTCAAGGTGCTGACGATTAGGTTACAGAGCTGAAAGCAGGAAGTAGTGTTCTGGCTATTATGTTAGACATCCACTCACTGCATCCTTTATAAATTACACTTTTGTCTAACTATTTAAAAAAAAAAAACATTATTGATGTTGTAGCCCGTTTACCCAGTTTTATTGTTACACTGAACTGTTCTTATAAAGCCTCTCTTCAACATTATTTTATACAAATGTAACCAAAAGACAATATCTGACACAGCACTTTGCCAATCAAGCGCATTTATTTAGATGTCAGCATACCAGCACCAGAGATTCTACATTTTCACATAACAAACAAGTTAGTGTGAAATAGATTTCCTAGCAACTCACAGCCTTGGTGGTTTTCAAATGTGTAGCACATAAAAGGTTATACTAATCCCTGCTTTCTAGGGTTGCATCTCTAGAAAATAAGCAGTAGTTAAAATGTCTAGAAGTGGATAAAAGAGGACCTAAATAAAAAGTTAAAGGGTGGTTCACCACTGAATTAACTTTTAGTATGTCATAGAATGGCTTATTCTAAGAAACTTTTCAATTGGCCTTCATTTATTGTTTTTTTATAGTTTTTGAATTATTTGACTTCTTCTTCTCACTCCTTGTAGCTGTAAAGCTTCACAGTTGCTAAGTTTTATTACTCATCTTTTTATACAGGTCCCCTCCTATTCATATTCCAGTCTCTCATTCAAATCAGTGCATGGTTGAGAGGGTAATTTGGACCCTAGCTGTAAAGGCAAACTGGAAAGCTGCTGAATAAAATGGTAAATAACTCAAAAACCATAAATAATAAAAAATTAAAAACAATTGCATATTGTCTAAGAATATCATTTTCTACATCATATTAAACATTATTTTATAGGTGAACAGCCTCCTTATGTGATTCTATTATCCAGCCAGCCAACCAGTTAACCTGCTTTTTAGTTAATTAGTTTGTTGACCCTCACAACCAGACTGCCTGTTAGTTAGAGGCTGAATAAAAATGCAAATGATAAATAAAAAATAGATGTACAAATGTAACTTGATAACAGATTTTTCTTAAGTGTTTCAAAATGAAAATAAAGAACATGATAAAAGTTTTTAAACCAAATTTAGTGAAAAAACTGCTGCTGTGTTACAAATAGTAATAGATCACAGATTCTGAATAATTTGAGGAAACAAACTCATTAACAATGACTGACAGGCAGTACTATACTATCGCAGTTAGAACATATGTTGCACCGTTGTTCATTGGGTGCAGGAGAGGGCTGGCAAACAGGTAAATTTGTTCAGCCAGATATTGCTTTGCCTTGTTTATAAGGATACAGAGAAGATGGGATTCAGTGGTGATCCTCTGACTTCTGACTGATGACAGACATGGCATGTCTATTTGTCACAGATCTTTACCCAGTTGATCAAGCAGACAGATATACAGAATAATACTTTGTGGGAGCTTAGAGTACTGCACATTTTATCAGGTTAAAGGGATACTGGTTTTGGTTTCTGTGGCTTCTGTATTGGCAAATATTTCCTCCCTCCTGTGCAATGGATCTCCCCCACCACTATACTATTCAATGTTGTATCAATGGGAAAATAACCTAGATATTTCAAATAACAACCTAGTGCACATCTTTGCTTGAAGAAAAAAAAAAACTTCTTTGTCCCAAAGCTAAAAGCTTTAAAGGAGACATTTTATATTAAATTCAGTTATAATATTCATCCTCCCTCGAAATGTGAAATGATGCAGAAAGAAAGATGTTATGAAAGCATTTTACCTCCTAAAACTGCCATTATATGAGAGCTGCATACACAAGCTCTCCAGTCTGAAGCCAGAGGCAAATGAAACATGGGAGTGTCCTTCAGTCTCCCACAGGAACTGGTCACTGACTGACAGGCTTTACTCAGCAGCAGCAGCAGCAGGGAAACCCCTCCCTCCTTCTGTGTCTCTCTGCTTGTGCTGCTGGAGGGGAGAGGAGCGAGTAGAGCAGGAACCGACTGCTGTGACATCGCTAAACCCCGCCCACTCTATGAATATTCACTTTAAGTAGGTGAGGTTGTGTCATTGAAGTCTATGAGGGCCGGCGGCTCTGAGCTATATACTGAAGAGTCTAAACCAGAAGCTGGCATAAGGTCTGGGTAGAGCACAGTTTTCAAGCAGTTATGGACATATCTGAACCCAAAGGTATTAAAATAAAAGCACTTCCTTCTATTTGACATGGTTTAGTGCATTGTAAAAATTTATGGTATATATCCCCTTTAAATTTTTTAAGTAAAACATTGGCCTAAACATTACACATTGAGATTTTTAATAAAGATCAACAAATCAGAAAAAAATTACTGGAAAAAATATTTTTCTCCATTTAGAGTTTTTTTTTTTTTTAAAGTGGGTGTATCTAAGCTTTTGACTGCAGAAATGAGCATGTTGGGGAATGTATGACTACACACAGCAACTATCTAAATGACGTCAAAAAGCATAGCTGCAATTTTGAATTGACCACAACTGCATATACTAATTCTCATCCCTGGAACGCTACTTAGAATCAATTAAATTTGAAGCAAACTCAACAGAAAACATTGACATGCCAAGGCATGCCACCTATGAAGGGATTATTCTTAGGTACAAAAAGAATTAAGGAATGGGATAAGATTCCCCATGGGTGATATACAAAGCTTTCTGTAGCACTTTGCTACATTTCCCCCCCCCTTCCCCCAAAAAAGCATGTTTTGGCCTTTACTATTATCAATGCCCTTTTCCACACATGATAAAAGGCCTGTGACCTCTTCAGAAAACAGGATAACATTTTCAACAGAGAGGACGAATTGTATTGCTCAGCGTGTGATAAGTACATGAGTCAGTTGTACTATTACTCACCCGATTAGGGACACCATCTGCTCCACAATGTGCTTGCTGAACGTTATGATAACAAAGAGCTTCTGTAGAGAAAGGAAGCAAACATCACAATCACTCCAGAAACACAAAGTCACAGAAAGGAATATTTGAAAAGAAAATGGATTCAGCATCTGAAACTTTTTTACCCACGCAAGAAACAGTATAGAAAAGCCCTTTGATTCAAATGTAATTTTAATCTGAAACAGGACCATAGCCAAATATGTAATTCTTACTAGCCTGAATACATATCACATGAGCAGTATTGCAAGTCAATAAGTGTACATTTACCAGACAAAATAACGATAAAATCACAGAACAACCTATAAAAACTATTAAAAGCGGAAGTTTACCTTTATATTACATTTTAGTATGTTATAGACACTCATGTCCTATTCTTAACAAATTTTTCATTGGCTTTTTATTGTTTTAATTATCTGCCTTTTTTATTTGGTCTATTTCCAGATTTCAAATGGAGGTGAACCCAGCTGCCTAAAAATGATTGCCCTTTAAGGCTATAATTTTACAGTTACTGTTTCTTTAATACCTACTGTTCTTTTCAGGCCTTCTTCTTAGTCTTTAGTCAAACAACTGCCTGGTTGCTGGGGTAAATTGGACCCTAGCAATCAGATAGCTGCAAATTGGAGACATGCTAAACTAAAAGGAAATAACTCCAAAAACCATAAAAATACAGTGGTGTGAAAAACTATTTGCCCCCTTCCTGATTTCTTATTCTTTTGCATGTTTGTCACACAAAATGTTTCTGATCATCAAACACATTTAACTATTAGTCAAAGATAACACAAGTAAACACAAAATGCAGTTTTGAAATGAGGGTTTTTATTATTTAGGGAGAAAAAAAATCCAAACCTACATGGCCCTGTGTGAAAAAGTAATTGCCCCCTGAACCTAATAACTGGTTGGGCCACCCTTAGCAGCAATAACTGCAATCAAGCGTTTGCGATAACTTGCAACGAGTCTTTTACAGCGCTCTGGAGGAATTTTGGCCCACTCATCTTTGCAGAATTGTTGTAATTCAGCTTTATTTGAGGGTTTTCTAGCATGAACCGCCTTTTTAAGGTCATGCCACAACATCTCAATAGGATTCAGGTCAGGACTTTGACTAGGCCACTCCAAAGTCTTCATTTTGTTTTTCTTCAGCCATTCAGAGGTGGATTTGCTGGTGTGTTTTGGGTCATTGTCCTGCTGCAGCACCCAAGATCGCTTCAGCTTGAGTTGACGAACAGATGGCCGGACATTCTCCTTCAGGATTTTTTGGTAGACAGTAGAATTCATGGTTCCATCTATCACAGCAAGCCTTCCAGGTCCTGAAGCAGCAAAACAACCCCAGACCATCACACTACCACCACCATATTTTACTGTTGGTATGATGTTCTTTTTCTGAAATGCTGTGTTACTTTTACGCCAGATGTAACGGGACACGCACCTTTCAAAAAGTTCAACTTTTGTCTCGTCGAACCACAAGGTATTTTCCCTTGGCAATCTCTTGGCAATCATTGAGATGTTTTTTAGCAAAATTGAGACGAGCCTTAATGTTCTTTTTGCTTAAAAGTGGTTTGCGCCTTGGAAATCTGCCATGCAGGCTGTTTTTGCCCAGTCTCTTTCTTATGGTGGAGTTGTGAACACTGACCTTAATTGAGGCAAGTGAGGCCTGCAGTTCTTTAGATGTTGTCCTGGGGTCTTTTGTGGCCTCTCGGATGAGTTGTCTCTGCGCTCTCGGGGTAATTTTGGTCGGCCGGCCACTCCTGGGAAGGTTCACCACTGTTCCATGTTTTTGCCATTTGTGGATAATGGCTCTCACTGTGGTTCGCTGGAGTCCCAAAGCTTTAGAAATGGCTTTATAACCTTTACCAGACTGATAGTTCTCAATTACTTTTGTTCTCATTTGTTCCTGAATATCTTTGGATCTTGGCATGATGTCTAGCTTTTGAGGTGCTTTTGGTCTACTTCTCTGTGTCAGGTAGCTCCTATTTAAGTGATTTCTTGATTGAAACAGGTGTGGCAGTAATCAGGCCTGGGGGTGACTACAGAAATTGAACATTGAATTGATAAACCACAGTTAAGTTATTTTTTAACAAGGGGGGCAATCACTTTTTCACACAGGGCCATGTAGATTTGGAGTTTTTTTTCTCCCTTAATAACGTAAACCTTCATTTAAAAACTGCATTTTGTGTTCAATTATGTTATCTTTGACTAATAGTTAATGGTTTTTGATGAGCAGAAACATTTAAGTGTGACAAACATGCAAAAGAATAAGAAATCAGGAAGGGGGCAAATAGTTTTTCACACCACTGTATATACCAATTGCAAACTGCCTCAGACCAATTGCAAATTGCAAACTGCCTCAGAATTATCATTGCTGAGGTATACATATATATATATTTGTCATGCAAAGTATTCAAGTTTAGTGATGAGCGAATTTGTTCACCAGGCATGGATTTGCAGCGAATTTCCGCATTTTGACATTGGCGAAACTTCTGCGAAAATTTGCAGCATCAAATTGGGCGCGGTTGTGTCAAAAAAGGGCGTGGTCGCATCAAATTGCGCACGGTTGCGCCAAAAAAGCTTGGGCGACAAAAAATGAACGCGTTTCGCAAATTTTTCACCATTTCGCAAATTTTATGGCGAGGCCAAACTGGACAGATTCGCTCATCACTATTCAAGTTGTGTTCAGCATTTGCCTGAACCATAGACCTGCATAAAAAGTGCACATTTGCTTGCCAATATCCGCTCCATGTATCGGCACATGCACGGCCAATGTCAGCGCAGAGACATGGCAGAGCGGAGGGGAGAGAAGACTGCTCCTCGTGTACATTAGCTTACATTTTATTTAGTTTATTTGGAAGTTACTTGTGAAATGTAATTTTCAAATAGTACCAATCACTAAAATCAGAGCTAACAAGTTTAACCAAACCCACTTTTAAAGGACATGTAAATCCCACACACAAAAATTTAATCAGTGAACAGCTTCTTTGAAATCTTTCAATACCTGCCACACTGGTTGTCCAGAGGTTAATAGTAAGGCTGCAGCATCCCCTTTATCACTTAGATTTCCTATTCCTCCTGTAACCCACTCGGCCCCCCCCTCAGGAATTTGCTTTGGCTGTTGGCTTGTGGGCATGCTCAGTTGTTCTAAGCTCAGATTACTAAACACGTCCCCCAGCCTAGCATCCAGTGAAGAGATTTGCTGGTTCCCATAGAAACTCAGCTCTAGCTGTCTGCTTCAATTTTTTTCTCCTGAGCTCAGCTTTACCATTACAGTGCTTAAACAAAGCAGAACTTTTATCAAAGACAGCATAAAATGTATGCTGAATAAGGGTCTGTGTGTGTGTATGCTGTTTGCAGATTTAAATGTATCTGATTATGTATCAGAGACAAAATGGCTGGGGTGGGGGAGACCTGCCCAACTGATATACATGTTAGGCAAATGTAGGCTTACTTGTCCTTTAAGACCTACTTTAAAGGGCAGTGGTACACGGGGAGATTAGTCACCCCACAACAAATCTTCATTGACGCGGGCGACTAATCTCCCCGCAATGCCATCCCACTGGTTAGAATGTAAATCGCTGGTGGGATGGCATATGCGTCACTGTGATGTCCCGCAGTTGCCAGAAGACAACTTCGGGTGACTGCGGGACATCACAGCGACGCGCATGCCATCCCACCGGCGATTTACATTCTAGCCAAATTTTGAAGGGATGCTACCAGTGACTTGACACTAAAAATGTGCAGTTACTGGTAACTTTATTACCTCCTTTGTATTGTGGACTTATGTTGATTAATCCTATACTTAATGGGTTGGATAGTGTCCCCAATGTAAGATAATCTGCAACGGCACTTAAGCATGTAAACCACATACAGTCACATGAGACAGGCACCTGTGAAATGTCCCAGTATTTCAAATCTCAAATATGATTTGTATGTGTTTATGTGATTTAGTAACTTAAAGTGATACTGACACGAAAAAACAACTTTTTAAAATATGAATCTACATAAAAAGTTGCCTATAGGTCATGTTGATTATTTTTTGCTGATAGATTTGCTTTTGTAAGTAATTGTTACTTGAAATCCCAAAACCTGACTGTTTTGCCAACCTGACTGTCCCTTCTCAGCCTGACAGTTACAGCTTCTAATGCTAACGGCCCCCTGCTGGACAAATATGGCAGCCCCCTCATAGAGGAACATGGGGGATCAGATAGGGAATGTAAAAGTTTGGACAAAAAAATAATATAATAAAAAAGGTTTAATTTCTGGTGTCAGTATCACTTTAAGAGTATTGTGACTTAAGGCCTTCGTCAGGGACACATGTGGGCATGAGGGCCGAAATACATTGGATTATTTGTTTTTGTTTTGTATGGGTTTTGAATAAAGTTTGTACTTTTTTTCTAAGAAATGCCCTGTTTACTGGTTTACTTATTACTGCAAAGTATTACAGAGAAGCTTCTTGAAACACTGTTGTGTATTATATCGTGTATGTATATTTATATACATACACAATATATATATATATATATATATATTTTTTTTTTTATTTTTTTATTTTTTTTTTTTTTGTCTTTGTAAAGTTGGGAGGAACACGGGTCAAAAAAATTTCATTACAGTAATGATGCTTCATTGTTATTTGTATATGACAATAAACTTGAACCTTGTATATGGCACATATTTCACACTGTCTCATCTTTTCATGTCACTTGGTGTTTTTATACATGTGTTGTGTATGCATAATTACTATGCCAGTCTAGATTGCTAGCTAAAACCTTAGTCTCCACAATAAAGGCTGCAAAGCACCTAAGTCCTGTGAGTGAAGCTTACTTCTGTGGACTACTCTGTGATCTGACCCATATGTGGGTGCCTGACTTTTGCTATATATTCATCCATATCTTAACATTGTAAATAGTGATGGGACTAGTCTAATTTCCAAATCAAATCCTGGATTTGGCAAATTTCTCCTTAAAACTGCAAAATGGCTAAAGTGAAGCTCCCTAAAAAGAGAAGGAAAGGTAAAAACTAAGTAAGCTTTATCAGAAAGGTTTATGTAAATACAGCCATAAGCACTCACAGAAATGCTTCACTGAGCCCCCTATCAAAAGAAACATAGAATTTCTTTTTTTTTTTTTTCCTGTGCCAGAGTCTGTGCAGCTCTCTTCTCTCTCCTGCTACCCCTCCCATAAGAATGCTAAGAACTCCCTCCCCCCCTTAGGAATGTGGATCTGAGCTATATAGCAGGAAGCTTTCTTACTGTCTTACAAACTGGGCATGTACACCGGTCTTGGTGCAGGAGCGAGGCATTATGGGAATTTTGTTTACAGAGC
The DNA here is from genome assembly GCF_000004195.4 of Xenopus tropicalis. Lineage (NCBI taxonomy): Eukaryota > Metazoa > Chordata > Amphibia > Anura > Pipidae > Xenopus > Xenopus tropicalis. Next base: position 91,413,627 of record NC_030678.2, on the reverse strand, counting down.
TGAGCGTTTTTCTTTTCCCATGAGGCTTCTGATCATCCGAACAGACGAAATATGGGGAGACTTAGAGGCACTATTGACATAACTGAAGGTTTGTCTGCAGCTTGAGATTAACTCTTTATTAGTCTTTCCTTCTTCTTTAGGTGAATTAGCCATATTTATATCAAGCCCAACAGGTTAAGGAAAATACATGTATTGGATGCCATTATTTTTGGTCTTTAGGCACTACATGTTTTAATAGCTTGTAGGACAGAGAAAGTAAAAAAAAGTAAAAGTATGCAAAACATGCTTTATATATATCTCTTGACCTGAACATAATGTACTGAAGTAGAAGTGGAATGTAGAAAAACAAGTGCAAAACCTCAGTCCTAAAAAGTAGATGGAAACTAATCCGTGCTGCCTATATGTGACAAAAGACAATGAAGGTACAAAGATGGTAACAGCTCACATATTTATACAGGTTTCGAAAGCCAATAGCTCTACACTAGTTCAAAATTACAGGGCAAATCTGTAATCATAGGCACTAACTAGCAAAAATTCAGATGCCAATAGCAAGCAATCAGCAAACTTTGTGGGACTATTACATTATTTGTTACTAGCACCCAGACAGGCGATATTTTATTTAGTTTGAGTGCTCCTCCTTTGGGACTATATTCAATGTTCTGGACACACAGATGTGCAACGGTAGCACATGCCAAAAGGTTTAGTGTATAACAACTATGGTATAAGAGTCTGTCGGCATTATTAAAGCACAGCTTGCATCTACTTGGCTCGGTAAAGTTTTACCAGTCTCCACAGGGCAACATAATTGCCCAAACAACACTAAAAGACAGAGTTACAAAGGACGGTTATTCAAGTGGATCAACTGGTAACAAAGTATAACGATTTACAAATCGTTTCCTGCATTAACAAAGTTCTGCAATAGAATTGTATGAACCCTTACAATTCTTCTGCTTAAAGAAAACAGGGCAATTTGATTACATTAAGTTAACCTTAACCATCTCTCCCTAAGCAATTTTCTGACATTCATTAATTAAATATTTTCAGTGGTGTTAAATGCATTTGTTTATCCACTTCTATTCTGGTTCTGAAGCACGATACAACATAGCAGTCTCCCTTGAAGTCTGCTATCACCTTTTATCTGCTTCTGTGTTTTCTACACTTAAGGGCTGTGACAGATGGGGAGATTAGTTGTGACTAATCTCCGCAAAATTCCATCTCACTGGCTAGAATGTAAATCGCCAGTGGGATGGCATATGCAGCGCCGAAATCGGTGAAGTTTCCTCTCAAGGCAACTTTGGCGATTTCGGCAAATCGCCGCACTGTGTATACCATCCCACAGGTGGGACAACCTTACCGAGTAAATGCAAGCTGTGCTTTAATAATGCCGACAGACTCTTATACCATAGTTGGTATATACTAAATCTTTTGGCATGTGCTACTGTTGCACATCTGTGTGTCCAGAACATTGAATGGTCTAATACTCTTGCAGTTTCAGGCATCCCAGTGGGATGGCATTTCGGGGAGATTAGTCGCCCGCGACAAGGGAGATTTGTTGTGCGGCGACTAATCTTCCAGTGTGGCACAGCCCTAACAGGGTATATAACAAGTACTTGGTTAGCATAGTAGTTATTTTAAAGGGACATTCATTTACACACTTTAAGCCATGCTTAATAAAGCTCTCAAAAGGGACCAAATAAGGAAGATAAACTCATACAAAAACAAAATTCATATATACATTTTAAATTATGGATGCACCAAATCCACGATTTTGGGATTTGGCCAAACCCCAAATTCTTTGTGAAAGATTTGGCGGAATACGGATCCATATCTGAATCCTAATTTGCATATGCAAATAAGGCCACAGAAGTGTATTGTGAAACATTTTCCACTTCCCGGTTAATGTGACAAAAAGTCGCATGATTTTAAAATTTGGCCGAATTGGAATCATGCTGAAAAAGGCAGAATCTTGGCCAAATCCCAAACCCAATCCTGGATTCGGTGCATCCTTATTTCATTAACTATTGCATATGCAAAAACTATATTGCCTGTCAATTATTTTTCATAGAACAGATATAGGACCCGTTATCCAGAATGCTTGGACCAAGGGGGTATTCCAGATATGGGGTCTTTCTGTAATTTGGATCTCCATACCTTAAGTATACTAATAAAATCAATAAAACATTGATTAAACCCAGTAGGATTGTTTTGCATCCAATAAGGATTCATTACATCTTAGATGGGATCAAATACAGGGTACAGTTTTGTTATTACAGAAAAAAAGGAAATCCATTTTAAAAATCGGAATTATTTGATTAAAATGGAGTCTATGGGAGACAGGCTTTCCATAATTCAGAGCTTTCTGGATAATGGATCCCATACGTGTATTAGCTCCCCAAGGAAAAGTAAAACAAAATGCCCCTAGTAGCATTAATGTTTATTTTTACCCAAAGGGTAGGAGATGTTGTTGCTGTGCAGAAATATAAAGAGATATAACATGCTACTGTTTAACAGTATGGATGAACAAATTAAAGCCTTAAACAATAAAGAAAATATATATTTTTAAAATCTGTTATTTAACATTCTGCAAAGGCTTGATAGTCAACAGAATCTCCTAAATATTCACAGCCTTTCACATGAAGATTCAATTCTATTTCTAACGTCCATCACTCAGCCCACAAAATTCCCTCTTTAAATTTTTTGTTATGACAATAAACATATAACAATGTCATGAAAAGTTTGTTTGCTGTCTTCATACAGTAAATCAGTACCCATTTATTGTTAAAGATTTTTTTCTACATGGCTGTGCACAGAGTACGTAGGTAAATGTGATGGCTAACCACAAACTTCCTGATTTAGAAGGTGATTCCGAAAGTAACTGCACGTGGTGTTTCTCACCTTTATTTAAGGAACTATTTACCATATATGGACATTTAATTCCTCTCTCTAAATGTATCTTTTTACATATATAATATATATATAGCAGACTTGCCTGAATGTGCATTTTTATGATGGCTTTGCCTATCAGGGTAGCGCCAAAGAAAGTCCAGAAAGGGACGAGAAAGTGTCCGCATGTAATTCCTGCCAGATCAAATAGGGGGTTGGGAATCTGTTTAGAATCCAGACAAAAAAAAAAATTAATTAGTACATACATGATATTTTCTTTTTTATACAGAAAAGAAATATATATATATATATATATATATATATAGGCATTTTTTTCTTTGACTTGGATATACACACACAAACATGTGTGTGTGTGTGTGTGTGTGTGTGTGTGTGTGTGTGTGTGTGTGTGTGTGTGTGTGTGTGTGTGTGTATATATATATATATATATATATATATATATATATATATGTGTGTGTGTGTGACACACACTAAGAAACAAATGCCTATATAAATTCTGGGTGTTCTAGAATACACATTGATAAATCACAGTGATCACAACATTTAATTTTCATTAGAATAAAATTATGTGGTGTCAGATACTGAAAATTGGTAATACACTATAGACTTGCTAGCAGCCACCAAACAGTCAAACAGATTACATTTGTGGTGCTGTACACCAGCATATTTAACAGAAATATCTTGTTTCTTCCAGCAATTTCAAATAAGTCACTAATCCTTCAAAACAAAAAAATAAAATTACACATTTGTAGAATTTAACCATAAAACATATTTGTTGGAAGTGCTGGATTTAACTACAAGATGTTATGAAATGCCTTATAACTGTATCATGAGCTGATTCAATTTCCATCCCTAACTGCACTGTATTAAACAGCTCACATACAGTTTTGGTAAATCCTATATTATATTTAAATTGATGTCCTACATTAAAATAAGTGACGAAGAAAACACAGTCTTAGATAAGATTGTTTTGCAATGCCATTTAGAACACTCAGTAAAATTTAATTACAAAAAATATTACAAAATCGTGCCTAAATGTATACATTCAAAAAAATAGGCAAGAGACAATGGGAATCAATTTATTATGACATGTGGTGGTTGTATTCTTTACAACTGCCCTTGATGTTTTTTATTCTGTGTGTGGGGTTTTTTTTTTTCTCTTCACCTTTTCTGTTTTAAATTTAAACTGTTATCTGGTTGTTAGAGTCCCATATGCTGCAGAAAACATACAACCCATGAATCCTAGTAAAAACATAGAAAGGGCAGAAAAACAAGTAATACTACAAGAAAGAACATTACATTGTTTGCCTTTTTTAAGTTAGCATTTAAAATTTTAGAGGCAAAAGAGGAAGGAAAATGATTCAAAAACAACAATGTAGATAATTGGAAAACTTAAATATTTATATATCTCCAAAATGTAATCTAAAATGTGCGGGTTTTCTGGATAAGAGGTCTTTCCATAGTTTGGATCTTTCTACTGAAATATCATTTAAACAATAATTAAACCCAATAGGATTGCTTTGTCTCCAGTAAGGATTAATTATATCTTAGTTGGGATCAAGTACAAGGTACGGTTGTACTGCTGCTCACCACCACATTTTGTCACTTTGCTCAACAATGTTCCTTAAAGAAGAAAGTGCAGGCTGACACAGATAAAATAGATGCCGCTACAGTGTTTCAATTATAAGATATTGTAGTTACTATTTTTTTTGTTCATTCTGTTCCAAACATGTTTTGTTTGTCATTTTCTATAGTTTTCAAAACAGAAAATGACAATTGTTACACTAAACTCATGTGAGAATGACCAGGATACACTTTAACATTGCTTTGTTGCCAGTTCCCAGTTGTACAAAGCTGGAAATTAATTTGGCACTTTTTAAATCAAAAGACTAAACAAAGGGGATATCATTTTAGCATTTTTTTCTTTCATGAAACTATAGAATGGTATTACTGTTACAAAGCCATTGAGAACAGCTGCAATCCCTGACTGGATTTTAAAAACACAAAGGTTTAAATAATAATATGAAATATATCTATGTTTAGATTTAACAGACCAGATACAAATAAACAGAATGATTCTTTGGAATTTTAGTGTTGGACATTATAAAAGATAATAAGGTTTGAAAACTTACAGAGGCGCAAGCCAAGATCCCCAAAAATCCAACTTTCTGTACAAGATTCTGAACAGCTAATTTTGCACGTGTTGCGAAGTCCTGCACAACAAAAAAAAGGAGATAAAGGTTATTAGAGTAATTAAAGTACCTAGGACACCATAAATTTTATGTTGCATATCATTTGCTTTTTTGTTTTTGTCTCAGATTCTGACAGTGACAAAAATAAACCTATGGGAGATGATATGTTTATAATGTATATACTGAAACTGTACATCACTAAGGATACCTCCCCCCCCCCCAGTCCCTACTTGTCTAGGCCCACATCAGTCATTAGAGCTGGTTTTGCTATTACTATTGCTCCTAAACACAAAATATGGTACAGGTATGGGACCTGTTATCCAGAATGCTCAGGATCAGGGATCTTTCTGTTATTTGGATCTCCATAACTTACATCTACTAAAAATCATTTAAATATTGAACAAATCCAATAGGATTGTTTTGCCCTCAATAAGGATTAATTATATCTTAGTTGGGATCAAATACAAGATACTGTTTTATTATTACAAAGAAAACGGAAATCATTTTTAAAAATTAGAATTGTTTACTGCTTTTTTAAGGATCAAATTTTCTTATTATTCTTTGCACCATGGCATTTTCTTTTACACACCATGCCTTGAGTATGTGTTATGGAACTGTAAATTTCCTGGTTATCCGGGGCCTAGTTTCACATTTATATGGCTGAATCTTATATGACATTGCCAAACTGCAAAAGCATGCATCTGGCCAATTCTCCTAATTAGGCTAAACATTACAATTCAAGAAATGTGGGTGCAATAAATAGGTGGTTATTTGGGCGAACCAGGGATTGATGTCATTTAATATATAACATACATGAAAAGGGAAATAATTTTAATAATAATAAATACATACAGTTATGGGTACTATTATCCCAAACCCATAATAACATATTTGTGTCATAATAATGTTATTGGTTTTAAGTTCAAATGGTTTTGAGTAACCTACAATATGACTCTCCACATTAAAGTGAGACCATGGGGCTGATTTACTAAGACACGAATTCCGACCGAATTGGAAGAATTCCGATTGGAAAACGAACATTTTGCGACTTTTTCGTATTTTTTGCAATTTTTTCGGCACCTTTACGACTTTTCGGAAATTATCGCGACTTTTTCGATACCAATACGATTTGCGCGAAAAAACGCGAGTTTTTCGTAGCCATTCCGAAAGTTGCGATTTTTTCATAGCGTTAAAACTTGCGCGAAAAGTTGCGCTTTTTTCGTAGCGTTAAAACTTAAAAGGCGCGACGTTTCGCGCAAGTTTTAACACTACGAAAAAATCGCAACTTTTTGCGCAAGTTTTAACGCTGCGATAATTTTCCGAAAAAAACACAAAATACCGATCATTACGAAAAAAACGCAATCAGACGCATTCGGCCCGTTCGTGGGTTAGTAAATGTGCCCCCATGTATCTTAATAATACATCCAATACCTGTATTTTTGGATATCTAACTTAGAACATTTGCACATTAAAAGAACTCAGCCTTGAACAATATATGAACTATGGTATTAGAACAGCTGTAGGTTGTAAAATATGCTATCATTTTATTTGGACAATTTTATTTTTTGGAAGAAAACAAAATATATATTTTCTACTACTAAAAATATTCTAAATCTTTTGAAAATATTTGATTTTTCAAAAAGATACACTACTTCATCTATTATGTACAATTGATATTCTCAATAACAAACCACCAAAAAACCCCAGCCAGTTTAATGACTGTGAGATGTGGTTTAAGAGAAACTTAAATATATTTAAAAAGAAATGTGCAGATTAAATACCAGTCTAAATTGCTGTATCACATATTTAAAAACCAACTATTTCTTGTTTTTCTAAACTAAAATGTGTAAACCCTTCATGATTTTATTTGTTGCCCCATCACAATCACTTTTATTGGCAGGCACAAATGAGTTTCAAATAGCAAAGAAAATCTAAAGGTAATCAGCCTGCAGCATACAGTTGTAACACAGATACGGAGTTGCTGTGTAATAAAGAAATTACATTTCACAAAGAGTAGCACAAGTATATTTTTGTGTGAGTATAGTTGTACAATGTAAATGATTTTAAATGCTAAAATATGCAAATACAATGTATGTGATGCTAACAATGTGCACACATAGAGCCTATTTCTATGTTTTTCTTTGCAAGTTCCCCTGTCACAGCAAAACTAGATCTCACAACAGGTAAAGGCAGTTTTACAGGAGACCGGTAAGTCATTTACATAGTGGGAATATGGTTTGTACTTTGCTAAATATTAGATAAAAATATATTTAGAATAAAATAGCAAAGTGTCAAAGAAAATATTATGAACCTAGTTTAGACGAATATTTTCTTTTCCTTTTCTAATCATAAACAAAAATAAAATGTTAGGAGCTTTTACATATTAACAAAATCTAGAACAGCAGAACCTTAATTAGTTCCTCAATTCAGAAAGCAGAAAGTCCTCTACCCAAGAATGAAAAACAGTTTCAATTCCTAAAAGCAAAATTTTACACAAAACATTTTAGGCTTATAACTACAAAGTACATGGATTTGCAAAATTTAAGCCAAAATATGTGCAAAACACAATTATATATTTAGTAAATATAAAACACATTTAGTAAATATAAGGCAACACAGTTTAGCTCCTGATTTGTGCAGTTTCACACTATAAATCCTCTTAGCAACCATAACCTGTTTGCTCTCCATATTAAATGTATGGATGGTGGCACTTAACTGATGTTAAATACAAAAGTTAATAAAAAATAGCAAAGACAAATTATTATAGAATACAATAAATAACAACAATACAAAAGCCTCGATTAGGATAAAATTCTCTTTAACTTTTAAAAAGTGTGGCTGAAGAAAAGTGAGAATTAATAAATTAATAAATTCTACCTACACTACTTTCACTGAGAATACTGCCTTAGATAACCAGAACATCCTAAGGTTTTACATTCATCTTCAGAACTATGCACCACTTTTTCTATGCCTTTGGTATACTATTTTATTTTCCTCTAATTCTGGGAATTTGCTTCTCAGGGTAAAAGCTGTTTTTAGTAGTGAGGGTCCCAGAAACACATAAACAACACATAAATAAGGCAATATGGCATATTTACTAAGCTTGGTACATTGGTTTTATGTAATGTTAAATGGGAGACATTTCATGCTTTCCTGGAGATGTAACCACATTCACAAGCCAGAAATGTTTCCCCATCCAAGCAAACACTTACATTTTATCACACTAGCAAGATTCTAATTCTAGAATTCTTAGTTCTAGATTCAATTTGCCAAATGTACAATGTTAACACTACAATTCACTCTCTGAACAGCAGAGAAATGTGATTATTATAGATAGATCTGGTGGTTATTTAATTGAGATCTGCATCTGCAGCATATATCTTTTAGGGTAACGGCACACTTTGGGATTTGAAGCATTTTGTAGCTATGTAGGACAAATTGCCACTAAGTAAGGCTGAATTAAAACCACCAGTAACCACTATGTGTTGGTAATTACTACAGGAGGAACAGGAATTAATGCTACAAAACTTCCACTATCAACAAAAGCTGCTGAAGGTTCTGGAAGTTGAAGTAGCTGGTAATAGCTGGAGAACAAGTGCTGTTCTCTGAAGGTAAACAATTACGGCTATTTACACATGTATTGGTTCCTAAATATCTTAAGCTGACCACAGAAAGTCACACTGTTGTTGCAGTTGGGTCATCAGAAGGTAATATACATGGAGAATGGATGGTGCAAAATACAGGTAAATACTGCTTAAGTAAAAGTAACTCTTTGGGTGAGACCCTGACCCCAAACACAAAGATTAGTAACACTGGAATGGTTCAAGAATAAAAAGGTAAATATTCAGCAGTGGTCCAGTTAAAGTCCTAGTCTTAATCCAAATGAGAATTTGTAGTACAGGTATGAAACCTGCTATCCAGAATGCTCGGGACCTGGGGTTTTCCGGAAAAGGGATCTTTCCATATTTAGGATCTCCATAACTTAATTCTGCTAAAAATCATTTAAATATTGAATAAACCCAATAGGCTTGTTTTGCCTATAATAAGGACTAATTATATCTTAGTTGGGATCAAGTACAAGATACTGTTTTATAATTACAGAGGAAAAGGGGAAGGACATCTGCCATTGACTACTGCATGATCTGGGCAAGTTTTAGCTGGCAAATTGTCAGATTCTGATTTTTAGCCTTTTTGACCTATAGTAAATCTTCAAAAAGTTGGACTTTTCTGCGATTTTTAGAGATAAAAAATACAAATCAGTAAAAAAAAAAACAAATCAGACAGTTAGCAAATGGCCCCCTAAAAGCTGAAACAGCCACTACCACACTATATGCACTATAAAGGAAACCCCTAATAAAGCAATATCCCCGCTGGATGACCGCTAAGATCTACGCTTTGGGCTTCCCCTAACTCATTCCATATGGTTTTAACACAACAGTGCTTCTTATTGCTAACTGTCTGTGACTGTCTTATACATAACCTCAGTGTAGTTTGTGCCCAGCCTTATCAGAACATGGTCAAGAAAGAAATAGAAATAGTTTCTGCATGGTTTTTAACCCAGGCATCCCAAAGAAATTCCCTTGGAAAGCACCCTTCAAAAGCTACTAGAGGTGCCAGAGGTGAGTGCTAGGCAATAAGGTGTTTCCTGACGCAGTTTCATTATAGAATGAAGCACCTCTGCTAGTGGGCATGCAAACTGCGACCCTTATGCTTTTATTGCAACTGCGTGCTTCCAATATGCCCTATTAGTTTCCAGGGGATGCTGAAAGCTACAACCCAAGAGCAGCTTTCCAGTGTAGAGACTATCCTTAAATTCTTTACAGTCATATTAATTATGCCCCCAACTGTTATAAAATATTATTTAGTTGTTGTTATAGGTAGCAACCCCACACTGAACAGGAAGAAAAATCTGCCTTATTTGCAGAGTTTACTTGTAAAACTATGGTGCTGGCCTTTTTAATTCCAGCTTCCTAACATCTAAAATTCAGCTATTATATCCAAAATACACCCACTCTTCAGTACAAACCTACATTTGTGACTGTTCTACCTTGTTTGGATGTTTGGGGAGGTCTATAGTACAGATGATTTTACAAAAACTATCTGACATCCATTACGATAAACACCTCAGATGTTCACGTCTTATGGATTGCCGGTTAATTATAATCTTTCTTGTGGCCACTGGTTGCAGGAGATATCATCTTCACTAATGTCCAGAACTGAATCATCAGATATGCAGGTACAAACAAAAGCTGATGATTCAGCGCTAAACACTTGCTGGTGCTCTTGTGCCTTCTTTAAAATGTTTTCTCCAGCTTGATCGACTAGATGACTTTGTCACCTCGTCTCCCATCATACATACACTCACTGAATATTGTATGAATTAAAACACCATAATATCAGTGCATGTATGCCATCTTAACACAATGAGCTACATACATCAAACCATGTTGCTCCAAAATAGCCCTTCTAGTAATTATTTATGAAATACAAGGAAAAAATTGCAATACAGGAATGGGACCTGTAATCCAGAATTCTTGGGACCTGAGGTCTTCCCGAGGAGGAGTCTTTCCATAATTTGGATCAACATACCTTAAGTCTACTAAAAATCATTTAAACATGAAATAAACCCAATAGGACTGCTTTGCCTCTAATAGGAATTAATCATAGTTTAGTTGAAATTAATTAATTACAAGGTGAATATTTGAATATTAGAGAGAAAAAGGAAATATGGTTTAAGTTTTTGAATTAATTGATTAAAATGGGAGATGGCCTTCTTGTAATTCGGAGCTTTCTGGATAGCAGGTTTCTGTACAGCTTCCTTACCTGCACAAATAAACATTACCCTAATATTTGCAAAGGTTTGACCAATTAAACAAGTATTACAGGGCATTACAAAGTAATGTTTGTAAGAGTACATTGTTTTGTAGAGGCATAGTCACATCTTTAGTTGTACTCTGGTTTCAACCCCAAAGTCTTGCTAACTAGAATTTTGGCTAAGGCATTGGTATTAGTCAATGTGATCAACGTGTTCCTATTTTTTTTATATTAAATGAGAGAATTGGAAAAGGTGTGGTTAGCAATGGCAGAAATTGTGATTCCCAGAAGAAAATTTTCCTATATGTAAATGCCTAAAGTATTCAAAAAATGAAATGGCCAGTATTTCATTTCTACTGCTTTCCTTATGACAGTGCAATGGAATCAAACACACTTCTGGGAGAAGACTGTCTGTGGTCAGGCAGTAAAATCTCGTCTGCTGCCTCCTGATGCAGAGGGAATGATTAGCTCAGCGGAATGAAATGTTCCTGATTGCAGGATGTGAGTTACAAAGAGACACATAACAAGCAATCTCCTCAGGTTTTAAGTTGAATGGTTTCTCTTACAGCAACACTGGGCCCTAAATGGCACTATGGCAATCACTGTCTTCAACTAAATTTAAACAATAATTCACACTCATCCTCTGCAAACACACAACAGAGTTGCTGCACTATATGTGCAGTTAACAGGTTCACATATTTGCAGTTTATAGCCAACTGATTTTTGCCCTTCTAATTTTGTTAAAATCATAATGCATAGTTTAATTAAAAAATAAAAAAAAGATAATATTTGAAGATTTTGTAACACAAAGAAAAAGATTCCCCTTATAATGACAGCAAAGTAATTTTATTGCTGGCACAGAATACAACAGATGAGCTGCTATGCAGTTGGCATGCTCGTTGTACAGGATAAGCTATACTAAAGTAAAACAGATATTTAAAGATATATAAATAATAACATAATATTGAACTTCCCTTTGATCAGTGTCATTATTCAACCCACTTAAAGTGCCATGAATACCCAGGGATAAATTGCAGCTCTTATGGAATACTTGCGTCTAGTTGTTAAGTATGTTAAGAACATACTATCAAGATAACACATATTTGTAAAATCAGAGTACAGAATGCACTCACATTAATAAAAGCTTATACAGGTATGGGACCTGTTATCCAGAATGCTCGGGACCAAAGGTATTCCGGATAAGGGGTCTTTCCGTAATTTGGATCTCCATACCTTAAGTCTACTAAAAAATCAATAAAACATTAATTAAACCCAATAGGATTGTTTTGCATCCAATAAGGATTATTTATATCTTAGTTGGGATGAATTACAAGGTACTGTTTTATTATTACAGAGAAAAATCAGTTTTAAATTTCTGAATTATTCGATTAAAATGGAGTCTATGAGAGCCGTAATTCGGAGCTTTCTGGATAACGGGTTTCCGGATAAGGGGTCCGATACCTGTATAGTAAACTGCAAGCAGTAAACTACCTGTTCAGACCACTACACCCGCCCGCCCATCTATTAGATTAGTTTAGATTACTTTTATAAAAGGTTTTGCCATCCTTGGAAAACCACAGACACAATACAAAATGCAGAACGAAGAAAGGGTATTGAGCAGCAGCCCCTGGAAGGTTTGAAAGTCTGTGCTTGAGCCAAACTGGAAAAAGCAAATGATAAGATAGAAAAGTCACATAGGAGAAAGCTGGATTACATGTATCTGGAAACGCACCCCTGGCTGCTATACAAGCTTTGCAGACAATAATTATAAGCAGAAGCCAAAAACCCAAGATATTCTTAACCAGTCATTTTGTCTCAGGGCTATTCAAAGAGACTGATACATATATGAAAAAGCTTAGATAATGGTTTAGGACTATTAAACTCATTATTACACTTATTATGTGGGTATTTTACTGTATGCAGCAAGTTCCCCAGCCCGGTATCTTCTGACTATCCTATGTTGTAAATCTATTCTAGTGTATCACTTCTTGAATTATATAGTAGATCAGTGACCCAGCAAAGCAGCACAGGAAACAGAATATTTTACATATTTCAAAAAAAGATGCTTTGAAACAGAAAAAAGGCTATTCACTACAAATTGCAGTACTTATAAATGTTCCTCAAAGAGAAACTGTTACAAACAGCAGAACCTCAAAGGATCTAACACCCTCAATATACACTATTTCTGTATGACATTACTTTATTGCTCATGCAAATTACGAGAAATGTATGAGTAGCGAACATTTAATTAGTGCATTTTGCATTTTTTGTAAACCTGAAAGAAAAAGCTGTTCTCCTTCTGACATAAAATGGCTTTTCTTTTAATTTTAGTTTATCCTTTTAAATCCTGTACAAATACATTCTATTAGGCCAAGCCAAGGTTTAGCTAATGAACTGAAATACTTCTTTTCAATAATATTATGGCCTACGTCACACATACGGTTTTCCCTATGGGTGGGACAAATGCCATTAAATAAAATGAGAATCCACTCCACTACTTACCCTAAGCATTAAGGGGCATGGCATCTGCCTGTCAGTGCACACAGTTAGTGATAAGCAAAAAACTGTGCAAAATGCAGGTACCACACAATTTTTTTTTTTTTTTCTTGGACACAGTCGTAAATTTTTTGCAAGACTATTGCAAAATGTGAAATTTCACTGTGACTCCATGCCTGCCAAAAAAATCGCTCATCGCTAAACACGGTGAAATATTCAACACAAAAAATTTAGACACAAATTGACATGTTTTACCTAAAAAGTAACACATTGCTACCCACCACAAGTTGCAAAGGAGTGTGTTTGGATGGAAGAACCTCTGTGAATAGGACATATGTGGCTCAAACTTCTGCCAGAGAATAATGGAATACTTTATAATTAAAAAGGAGTTGAACCACAATAATATCTGTGTGTATACATTGCTCCTTTTAAAATCTGATCTAATATACAACAATATTGATGAATTATAGAGCCAGTTTTTTTCCTGGAAAACACAAGATACAACTTTTGGAACATTCTGTTCTCTTGCTCCAATGCCATACTAGACATTAGGTTTTTGGGAGGAGGCAGTGATACTTGCAGATACTAAATAAACAGGACAGATTACTTGCATTGATACACTAGTGGCACATGTTATAGCAGAGATACTGTAAACTACACTAGCAGCAGGCAGCTAAACAGATTTCATTCTTTATGTAGCAAGTGGATTTTACAAGTAGCTGGTGTTAAATTGTTTAAAGTAGCAAACTTGCAAATGCATTTATTAGCACCTTTAACATATGTCGTAAAATAAGAGCAATACACCATGTAGGATTTTTAAAATGTTCTGTGTTTATGATAAGCTTGTTCAGTCGGTAATATTAATTGATAAATACTATCTGAAATGACTAAAATAAATAAAAATTTAAATTTGTGAAAGGAAACTATGATTGTCTGCCTCTGACTTATAGGAACCATTTTCAGCCCCCTTTTGGCTCTGAGTCATTCTACCCCTCCCTCACTTGTTCAATTGTAAAGGCATGGATTCTGGGACTTGAAGTCCATCTGCTTTCTAAACACCACCCATTATGAAAAGCAGAGGGACTTCCCAGAAGCCAAGAATTCATCGGTTCACAAGGAAACAAAAAACAAGGTGAAGGGGGGGTGAAGGGGTAAGGGAGATTAGGAAATCGTTAATTTTATCCAGCACCCCTTGCCCCCTTTTTTTATTTTACCAAAGCCTATCTGAATGGTTTTATGACACAAAGGTAAAGGGGTAAATTTTTATATTTATTTTAAATCCATGTAAGGCAAAATGATTTGCCTGATTTCTAAGGTGGACAAACATGTGGAAGTGTAAATTATATATATATATATATATATATATATATATATATATATATCACAAACATCTGTAATTAAATAGGTGATTTGCCATCCTTGGAAATGACTGCAGTACATACTTAATTAGATGGGTTTATGCAAGGAGATCTCACAACAAGCTACCCAGTATACATACATGCCAACATACCACTTTAGAGAAAAAAAAAGGTGGGGGGGAAACTCACAGCCTATTTTCCCTGTTTTATTTTTACACTGAACAGTTCATGAAATGAAAATGAGAGAAAAAAATGTTTCAAAAAATGGATGCATAAGTAATGCAAACCCACATTGTGATCCATTAATTAACCCAAAACAAATCAGTGTAGAGTTTATGGGTACTATGATGGTCTGAACCAGTGTAGTCACTACGGCACTGACAAGCAGGCCCATTCATTCACAAGGTGATTAGTCATTTGGGTCAGTGCATTTTACTCATCTTGTTCAGCTTTTCAAACACTGGGGACTTTGCTCATGAGCATCCAGTTTTACATTCAGCTATACATAAAAAAGGTGATAGTTAAGTTGACTGCCAACTTTCTTTAGGGGCTGGTTTGCTAAAATTATGGCAGTTAACCATAAAAACTAATTAGGTCTAATTTCTTATTTTGTGACTTATAGTAGAATACTCAAATCTAAATGATGATTGGTTGCTATGGGCAAGACCACTTCTGTAATTTAGAAGCTATATTGGTAAATCTGGCCCGTTAATTTTAACTTTGCACCAGTAACGCTTCCTATACTGCATCCAGAAATGCATAGTGATTTTGGTTGCTCCAATATTTGGCTGTTGGGAAAAATAAGCATGTGCATTGGCCCACTACCACAGGTTCGGCATTTATTGCTTGCCCTATTTTGCAAATCAACCCTTGTATCTTTACCACACATAGCATCTCCTGCATATAAATATATATTAACTAATTAAACTACTGATTACTGATTACATTATTACAGATCTCTCACATCCTGGAATATCTAACAGTATGCCAGTGAACAAGAAGCTGTTTCCTGACTTGTAGGAGTTCTTATGTGAATTAAGCTGTCAAAAATATGTAAGTGCAACAATACAAGAAACTGAATGCCAAACTAAAATGCATTTTTGTACTGAAATTATTTTATTTTTGAAGTTTTAAAATAAAGGTGTTATAACTAACAATCTTATGAGAGAAATATAAAGAGTATCACATTTGTTTTCCACAATATATAAAGTATTGAGAGTTTGTTGGGCAATGCTTATAATGGATAAATTATTTTGGGTACAAATAAATCAATATTCTGCCTTTAGCTGAATCTGGTTGGTCAATGATTACTTTCAGGATTTCCAGTAAGGATTTAGGACTAACAGGAAGTCACTGTTAAATGTCTGAGAATTCCATCAAGCGATAGACTGTTGTAATGAACATCACAGTGTGGTAGCTCACCAAAACTGCCACTAGAAATTTCTCAATAACATCAATGACAATAGCAGACCATATGCAAAAAACTGAAACTATGACTACTGTACTTTACAACAGTAATAAATGTTAATCAAATTTTAAGATTCCTATTTACTTGTTACTACAAAATCCCAAGGGGAACTAGAATTTATAAAATCAGCATCTGATTTCAAGCGAAAGGAACTACAAGTTTTGGACAGGTATAATAAGGTTTGGAGAACTTTTGGTATAAGCCCTGACCCATCTGCTTTAGCATTTTAAAAATACAAAAGGGCAACTTCTATTGCATGCAAAGCTGAAGAAAACAGGAAACATTAAATACTCCTGAGCTTAACCAGTACATATTGTTATTTATTATTTGTGTTTAGAAGAAAAGAGTTGATTTGTGGGCAGGACTTTTTGAAAATAGGCAGGGGAGTCTAGCAAAGTGGGCTTCATTACTGGGCTAGATAAAAAATATGTTCTGTTGATGGTAGTTTGGAAAAGGCTTTAGGACATAAAAAGGTGTTCTTCACTTTGTAATAATAATATTATATTATATAATGATTAATATATAATTGATATAACACATTATTTTATAATAAGTCTTAGAATAAGTCAATTATTATTATTATTTATATAATATTGTTATAGTAGCCAAATGCTTTTGTGTAACAAAAAAAACTGGAATCCATTTATAACACACAGAAGTAGAGGTTACATGAGAATATTTTACTAACAATGAGTCACATTTAGCTACCTTCAAACAAAGACATTGCCAATGGCTGATCTTTGAGCTAACCATGACTCAGACTTTGACACTTTACCTTGCTTTCTATAGAAGGTATACATTTGCATATGAAACAACAAAAGTATACGGTTTACACTTGGTATTTGCCAGCAACTGACGTCATTAGTGCTCTTTAGAAACCTAAAAACCATGACCAGCAACAAAAGGGAAAACGGCTGTTAAAATAAACAAAAATTACTTGCTCGTTTATATAATGTATTGTTGAAATAAAGTGATACTCATACTTAATACTGAGTTTTGTCTGCACGGAGAAAAGGTTAAAATTTGGTTACTTTCCTATGAGAAATACCATAACAAGCTATGCAAATAGAAGAAATAATAAGGAATGATTAATGACACTGATATGACAAGCTTTTATCCCATTTCATACTGCATTGGTAATAGTGCAGAATTTTTTTTATACAGAGGTCTTATTACTGTGGCAATGTGAAATATTTAAACTAGATTTAATAAATAGACATAAATGATATAAATCAAAAACAATATTTAAATATAAAAATATTAAGGAATTGTTTGTAAAGATACAGGATCACTTATTCAGAAAGAAAGATATTCAGAAAGCCCCAAATTACTGGAAGGCCATTTCCCATAAAGTCCATTTTCAGCAAATAACTTAAAATTATTTTAATGATTACTATTATAAAGGAAAAAAAAAAGGGAAAAAAAATTATCCGTTACTTGATGGTAAGTAAGCTGCATGAATCCAAACAATCCCAGTGAATTTATCTAATGTTTAAATGTTTTTTTAAGTAGCCTTAAGCCATTGTGGTCCAAATTAAGGGGAAAAAACCCTTATACCCTTAAAGTTTAAAGTAACACATGCATATAAAAAGTTCTCATATGGAAATAGGTGCGGTCTGCTAAAGATGTATTATGTTAGGTTGTGAGTATTCATATTTGTTTTTTGTCACTGGCATGGTTGAAAAGTCATTGCGTACATTCATTAATTTAGGGATGGTGTTAACCACAGCCAAGGGTTGGTTCGGTAGTTTCAGGAATTGTTCATTCTTCTTATTTATTAGGTTTGTCTCTCTCTCTAACACACTCAAAATGTATAAACCAACTGCTTTAAACACAGAAATAAAAGGAACGTGGTATATAAAGTACTGTTGAACATAACCAAGGAAATGGTCTGTTCACATTAAATAATAATTACTTTAAAGTAATACTGTCATGATTTTCATGGTATACTTTTTATTTCTAAACTACAATATTTACATAGCAAATCCCAATGTTCCTCCCCTCGGTGTGTTGGTCTGGTCTTTTTGCTTGACTTTGATTCTGTTTTGATAAAAGCCCAGTCTGGGTACCCACAAGTTTTCAGAGCTCCTTTCATATGTTCCTTCTCTTTAGCCTCTACATCATTGGGCTAAAACTAAACTGTGGCAACCAATGCAGAGTCCTTATAACACCCAGTTTATATTCCAGAGGGTGGTGGGAATCACACAGCAAGTACTGATCTGTGTGGGTGGGTTTCCTGTATACTTCAATATCCAAGTTCCCCCCCTCTTTGATAACTATTGCACAGTCCAAATATGCCAGTTTGCGGTCTTTCACATCTTCCCTTGTGAACCTGATGTTTTTGTCCACAGAGTTTGTGTGTTCAGTGAAGGCTGGAACCTCACATGCTTTGACCCAGGTGTCATCCACATATCTGAACATATATGCGTAGCATTAACTCTGTAACTTAAAACATTGCTAAATATATGCAAAGTTATCAAAACAAGAAGCTTGATTTACTTTGAGCTAAAGCCATTTTTCAGCTCACATATCTCCTGGAATGCCTGGGACTGGCTGTTATTCTAATGAAGGTGCTAATTGGGCCATCAAGGGATACTATCATGATTTTTATGGTATACTTTTTATTTCTAAATTACACTGTTTACATAGCAAATAATTCAATCTACCATTTACAATTGTATTCTTGAACCAACAAATATATATATTTTTTAGCTGTAATATTGGTGTGTAGGCAGCCATCTCTGTGTATTGTGCCTGATTCTGACTTTTCCAAAGGTGCCAGCACTACACATTAGAACTGCTTTCAGGTAATGTATTGTTTCTCCTGCTCCCATGTAACTGGAGGAGTCCCAAGACAGACAGTATTTCTTACCATTGAGTGCTATCCTGATATCTACTGGGAGCTGCTATCTTGCTACCTTCCTATTGTTCTGCTGATCAGGTGTTGGGTTGGTGATATTACTCCAACTTGTAGCTCAGCAGTAAAGTGTGAATGAAGTTTATCAGAGCACAGGTCACATGGCTGTGGCACCCTGGAAAATAAAAACATATGGCTAGCCCATGTAAAATTTCAAATCTAAATTAAAAAATAAAAAATTTTCAATGCGTTTTGAAAAAAACATGTTTTCCTATGACAGTAAAAAAAAGTCAGTCCTAGTGACAACAATGTTTTTATAAATCTATAATATTTTTATGGGCTACATGGGGGCCCTTACCAAATGCTGAACCTCAAAAGAAACTTGAGCAACAAAGAAGCATAATAACAATGGCCAGCTCATGTAGTGAAGTTCAGGTTTTTTGTTTTTGTTAAAAACATTATTTCCAGTGCCAGTGTGTTTGGTCTTGTCACAGTGATACCTATCCAGCAATTTAGCAAAATAAAATGAAGCAGAAAATTAAAAATTGCTTTAAACCTCTCTTTGGTTAGTGTGTTTCTGTAATAAGCAGCTCATTTTAGAATACAGATTTGTTATTAATAATAAAGACGGCAAGTTGTGAAGCAAGTGATGCAATCAGAGTGGGAAACGGGGAGGTTACTGATTCGAATCCACGGCAAAGTTTTCTAGTATAAAGCATGTGGGTGTGGTGAGATGGATTCTGACGTCTCCTTTTCTTTCTTTCTTTTTCATTCAACATGTTCTAGCACTAAACCAAGTAATGGGAAAACTGATCTGACTACATACAACCTTAGGAAACACTAGAAGGATAAGTATAATTTATGCTGTACAGTCAAACAGCCTAAGGGAAGTTCAACAGTTTAACTCATTGCAGACAAGTATCCCATGTCTGATTAAAAGAACATCTAACTCCTGACACACTGTTAACCACAGCAGTTCCAAACTCACTTAAGCTACAAGCCCTCTAGAGTCCACGTTGACAAATTCTTTAACAAGCCCTGTGGTTACAAGGAAAGATGGTTTCACTCTGAGTCACTGCTGTTCAAACAGTTTACTGGAAATGGAGAGGAGGGGGAATTTTCAGAGAAGTCATGTGATGGGCCAGACAAACCATAACCAGAATAAATTCACTGGAGTCAAAAACAGGTCCTGACAGCAACTGACACCCAGGGAGTGCGTGGCCCCTTAGTCATTAGGATCAGCACAGATTAATTGGGTTTAGGGAGTGTAAGATGAGAAATCTTAGAAGACAGTAGCAGTGACCCATAAGGAGAGGTATAAAGGAGTTGGTAAAAAAAGAAAAATAAAAAACAACTATAGATAAGCATATTTTCTAAAAGTAATGATAAAGACTAAGAAAAAGAAAATGGCTAAACATAAGTAAAAGAAATCTACTAAAAATAAAAATTATTTCATACATGTATACGGTCTCATGAAAACTTCTGGTAAAAAAATGAATATATGGGCCCAGTGGGATGCAGACTGAAATACAGTTGAAATACATATGTTTTCAGAAACAGATAATCAGAGCAGATGTTCTCTAAAGCCATGAAAGTTCAATACATTACACTGCATCATAAAGTGCAAGAAGCCAGCGTGGTGACTGTGTTAGAGACAGCTGGCAACCTCCCTGGGTGTCTGATACGGATTTGTAAGAGGTTGCCGGTAGGTTGTTACACAGTCACATCAGAGGGAGCCCTGTTCAGGGCCTGGAATGCTGCTTCCCTTGCTTCTACATGAGTTAATTAGTTACATGACAGCATTCATCTTATTTACTTTTTTGAATGCTGCTTTCATCTATTTAGAATATTTAAATATGGCTTGTTGCATGTTAATCACGTTTTGCTGGTTTTACAGACAAAACTTTTTACTTTTTGATCATGAATTGTATAGTATCTTGTAGAGTTTATACCATTAATGTCTGGTTTGCACTGTTAACTGTCTGCGTGTAAATTTACATATCTGGCAGCAGAAACCTCATTTACATAAACTGTGATTTCACAGAACTGGAATAAGGAAGATGTGATTTACTTATGTAAAGTTTAAAAAAAAAAACTGGTTACAGATAGTCTTGATCATTCATACTTAGGGGCAGACTTATCAAAACACGAGTTCGAATCCCGAATGGGAAAAATTTGGATCGGAAACGAAAATTTCTGAAGATCGCAAATATCACGAAAATGCTTAAGAAAAAATCGTATTAGTCACAATAATATCGTATTGGCGATCTGAAAGTCACAAAATTTTTGCACCGAACAATTTTAAACATGAGCAAAAGCGATCCGGTTTTCGTGCTAAAAATCCGAAAAAGTCATGCAAGCGGCAAAAAAAGTCATGCAAGGTACGAAAAAGTCACGTAAAATATGATTGGACTGATCAAATGAACGCTCCGAGCGTTCATGGATAAGTAAATGTGCCCCTTAGTGTTATGTGACCTGTGCTATTTTCATAGAGATTAACAATAAATTACTTCATAGCATCATATATCCAGATATGGGACCTGATCCCCAGAATGCTTGATCTCTATACCTTAAGTCTTCTATAAAATAATTTAAACATTAAATAAATAAGGATTGTTTTACCTGCAATAAGGATTAATTATACCTTAGTTGGGATCAAGTACAAACTGCTCTTTTATTATAACATATAAAAAAAGAAATCATTTTTAAAAACCTAAATTATTTGCTTAAAATGCAGTCTGTGGGTGATAGCCTTTCCTTAATTTGTAACTTTCTGGATAGAGAGTTTACAGATAACGGGACAGGTCCTACGCATGCGTACACACACACACACACACATTTTATATAATATATATATATATATATATATATACATACATACACACACATAATATTAATTAACAGCATATTATATTTCCATAAATAGTGCACTATTTTCTTTTGAAGGAAACAGTACCCCTACTTTTGATTCTTTGAAATAAAGGTGTCCACTTTAAGGAAAAGACTGTTTACTTGAAAAATGATTCACTGTGCACACTTTGTCCAAAGGCACTTTCCTCTAAGTACACTAAAGCTTTGCGTAATGTATAGTGTGACTATTCGTCATGTAGTGTTTATTTGTTGCATTTTCCAGGACAGCTATGACAAAGTGCGTAGTAAGTCTAGAGGTGTGGCTGCACTGCATCCATTTTCCATTGACTCCCTTTAAAAAAAAGCAAGAAAATAATTCCTTTTATAAAAGATTTAAGAAAACTGTAAGGTATGCAGTCTTCTTGTTTCAAGTGATTTCTGCTAGAAGCAATCACATCCTTTATGTTTCTTGCTAAATTAGGACTGCAATCTGATAATGTAAAAGATAACAGAAATGATAGACCAACTTTCTGAGAAATGAAAATGAGAAATAAACAAGGTACTGCAGTTAATATGTATATTGCAAAGGATTATACATTAAAATAACTATTTTATACTGGAGAATGAAGTAAGCAAATTTTGAAGCTTCTTTTACATAAATTCACATTTGTGCCAAACATGACTTTTAAGATCAATATTTATAAAAGGGGATTATATTTCATACATTCTTCTGTGTAGACCTTATGAAAACCAAGTTGCCTGTCAGATGCTTATTTGATATCCTATGTAATATGATTTACTTTTTAAGAGTAATATCAAAATATACTAGGAGGTATAATGCAATTATAATGAATCACATTTAAAAAAGTATCAAACGCATAGTTTCTAATTTCCACCAAATAATCAACAAACGAATATGGAACAAAAGCCTAACACTAATCTGAATATTTAAATCTAATAAAAAAAAAATATGAAAAAAAATGCATCAATGGTGACCATAAAATTGTCGCGTTCAGTTATTCAAATGAATAACAGATGAAGTCCGGCTGGACATTTAGGAATCGATTAAATTCTACAAAAATTGCTAGGATTTGGTTGAATCCCAAACGAATTTCTGGATTCCATGCATCCCTAATCCAAAAGAACACAGTGATGGGGAATCTTGGGGAATATCACACTTGGGATCAGTTCATACAAAAAAAACATTTTTTTCTTCTAAAAAAAAAGAATTGCACCAGTATATACTAGGCTGGAAAGCAAATTAAAACAATTCTTGGTATTGTAACAAAATACTGCAACAAAGATGCACCCCCACATGCCATTGCCTTAAGGACTTGGCCAGATACTAATCTTGGCTTGATAGCATAGGCATCCAATTGTTGGCCATGGGTACAAATTAACAGATCAGCCTAAGGACAGTGGCACACCAGAGATAAGTCACCCCGCGACAAATCTTTGTTACCGTGGGCAACTAATCTCCCTGTAATGCCATTCCACCAGCAAGAATGTAAATTGCTGGTGGGATGGCATACGCGCTGCTTCGGTTTCCCAAATTTGCCTTGCAAGGAGCGACACGTATGCCTTCCCACCGACGATTTACTTTCTTGCCGGTGGGATGGCATTTAAAGGAGATTAGTCACCCACAATAGCATAGATTTATCTTGGGCGACTAATCTCCACGTGTGCCATTGTCCTTAAACTTGTTTGTATAGCCGACTTAAAAGCAGTGTATGGCCTGCGTAATAAAACCACCTAAAGATATTTAGTATGACAGCCTCCAACAGATGGCATGAAAAGTTGTGGCTCTTACAGGAAACTGTGAATGGTAGTTGAATGGCTGCTAACTAGTAACAAAATACATTGTACTTAATAATAGAAAATGCTATATTCCTGCACAGATGAACTCTGCATGTGGAACCCAGCAAAATGTACCTGAAATTAACAAGGTCATTAGAACTGGGTAAATAAGTTATGAAAGACATATCAGTCATCTCATAACATAGTTTTACATTTCTTAGGTGTTAAGAAAGTATATAAGTGTACCTAACCTAGCCTTGGCTGTTAGCCAAAGGCAGCATGTTTCCCACTTGAATGTGACTACATGCTGGAAGGGAGCTCTGACCACCATGGCTGTACCTGAGAGCAATATATTTTGTCTGTCACAGACAACCAGTTATGTTTTGCACTAAATTCACAGGAAATGGGAGGGAGGGGAGAAAAGAAGGCAGGGGGAAAAAAAAGAAAGAGGGTCAGAGAAGAATTCAGCACATTCTTCTAGACGACAAGAAGTGATTAATACAGAGCACACTACATATGATTTATATTGCAGCAAGTATTTTAACGAGCTCCACTATCTGGTCACTAAAGAATACAAGACTATATTCAAGGAAATGCTACCAAAACTGGAGCACTATTTGTATTTTAAGCAAGTGCACAAAAGAATACACAAACACATGCAATTATTATCTCAGCTATGGTAACAGACATCCCTAAGGGCAATGGCACATGGGGAGATTAGTCGCCCGCAATAAACCTTCACTATCGCGGGTGACTAATCTCCCCGACATGCCATCCCACCGGCAAGAATGTAAATCACCACTGGGATTGTATACGCATCACTTTGGTCATCCGAAGTTGGCTCACAAGGAAACTTCGGGCGACTTCAGAAAACCGAAGCGGCACATATGCCATTCCACCGGCGATTTACATTCTTGCCGGTGGGATGGCATGTCGGGGAGATTAGTTGCCCGCAATTGTGAAGATTTATGGTGGGGACTAATCTCCTCATGTATCACTACCCTAAAGGAAGGTAGTCCATTAACTGCTGTCACAAAGTGGAAGAGGGAAGCTAAAGACTCCAGAGCCAGAGTAGCCAGGGTGGAAGAAGTAAAGAGGGCAAAGAGAACTAAAGCTGCCCTGCTCTTTTAAAACTGTCACCAGTACTGTAAGGGGCACATTTACTAATCCTCGAATCCGAATGGGAAAAAAACAGATTGGAAACGAAAATTTTGCGATTTTTTTCGTCGCCGTTGCGATTGTTTCGTATTTATCGCGACTTTTTCGGCGCCGTCGCAACTTTATTGTATTTTGCGAAATGTTTTCGTCGCTGTCACAATTTTTTCGTATTGCACTATAGTAAACAGCGGAAAAACCAATCCGAATTTTTTGCGACGCCGGCGAAAAAGTCGCGACAATTCGCGAACAAGTCGTGACGGCGACGAAAAAGTCGCGACAATTCGCAAAAAAAGTTGCAACGGCAACGAAAAAAAAAATCGCAAAAATACCGATCATTACGAAAAAAACGCTTTCAGACGTTCGTGGATTAGTAAATGTGCCCCTTAGGCTTACTGATAGTCTGAACTGGTCCATTTCTTTGAACTATAGAATTAGTGTATTTGTATAAAAAAAGGCTAGCTGCCCATCTTCCATCAATTTGTTGCCAGGGTGAATTTCATCTGATCTTTGGAAAACACAGTTCAGGTGGACATACACTTTCAGATTCTTCTGTAAACAAATGTTCGGATATCGATCGTACTTTTAAATGCAACAATCTAAAACTAGCATTCAGACTGAAATTGTGGGGGATGTTCTGTACATGAAATAGTTGGTAGACACCAATCGTACGAAAGTGTCTTCCTGGAAATGCATTGTAGGTCCCCCAAGGATATTGTCAGATACACAATACATGTGCAGATTTTAGTGTTATCCAACTGAAATTTTCCAACTAAATGACCGATTGCCACAGTACAGAAATTATCATCAGGATGATAATTCTGAGCCTACACACAGTCCAAAACTATTTCATACAATTATATCGGTGCATGTATTGCCAGCTTTACTTGTTATAAGCTTCTCCTTTATGAAACTCCACTAAAACTTCTAAATATGGGAGTAGAAAGTCTGCTCCAACTGCACATGTGCACATTAGTGGAACATAAAATAGACAAAATAGGTAAAATGGGTCAGTTTATACTGATAAACTAAATTATCTTGGTGCAGCAGGAGGGGGAAAAGTGTGAGCTGTAAAACACACAAGGTTCCCTGAACAGAAAGCATCAATAATAGCTGAAACATTTAGTCCAAATTCATGATGGGGTTGTCCAAAAGCATAACTTTTTATGCTTTTAAATGTGATCAGTCCCATCATTTTATCAACCTGGTTTTGTGTTTCAAGGATGTGAACTACAGGTATATTTAGCTCAATTGCTAGTAGATGGTGGGAGTCACTCCAGTTCATAAACAGTATGTTAAGGGGGATTTAAACAAAACATAGGGGCCGATTCATTAAAACACGAGTTCGAATCCCGAATGGGAAAAATTCGGATTGGATACGATAATTTCTGAAGATTGCAAATATCACGAAAATGCTTACGAAAAAATCGTATTAGTCACGATAATATCGTATTGGCGATCTGAAAGTCACAAAATTTTCGTATCGAAGATTGTAAACAGCGGCAGAACCTTTCTGAATTTTTGCGCGCAAGCGTACAAAAAAGTTGTGCGGGCGTACGAAAAAGTCGCACACGCGTGAAAAAATTGGCAAAAATACGCTCAGAACATTCAAATGAACGGTCCGAGCATTCGTGCCTTAATAAACCTCCCCCATAAAGTGGTTTAAAATTCCTTAGAGTGGTCTTGAGAACTGTTTTTTTTCTGAGATTCTGGAAGTCCTGTTTTCTGAGATATTAGCAGTTTTAAACAGTTCTATACTGCTAGACAGGCTTTGCTCAACAGCTCTTTTTAAGCCCCATAGGGTCTATGCACTTCCTGTATTCATTTTAAGGAAAACTGTACCTCCAGAATAAATACTGAACAAACACATATAATATTAAGTATTAAAGAATCTTACCAAACTGGAATATATATCAGTAAATATTGCCCTTTTACATCTTTATCTTGAGTCACCATTTTGTGATGGTCTGTGTGCTCCCTCAGAGATCACCTGACAGGAAATAATGCAGCTCTAACTAACAGGAAGAAGTGTGGGAGCAAAAGACAGAACTTAGTCCATTAATTAGATGAAGTGACTTAACATGTATGTGTGCCATTGGTCTGTTTGTGTGAACCTTGAATCATAAGATGCCAGGGGGGGCAGCCCTTAGTACTTAAAATGGCAAATTTCTATATAGGATTACCCAATGGCACATACCACAGAAAAAGTATATTTTTTATAAAAATGGTTGATTTAGATGAAGCAAGGTTTTACATATCAGCTGTTTAATGCAATATATAATTTTATAGAAACCTGCATTGTTTGGGGTTATAGTTTTTCTTTAATCCTATGATGACTTTCAATTGCAGTCTAAAAATGCAAATATCATAGAAACCAATAGAAAATTAATGCAAACTGCAAAAATACTCAGAGAAAGTTTATATCAATTCATTTTTTTTGGTTTAGATGCCCTTTAGGCTAATGTCCCACACAGAGATTAGTCCCACACAGAGATTAGTCCCCCATGATAGATCTCTGCAAATAAGGGAATTGCTGGTAGAAAGGCCTTCGCCTTTCCAATTTGCGTGAAGTTGCCTGCAGGAAGAATCTTTGCGCGACTTTGGAAAACCGAAGGGTCAGATTAACTTATTTTCGTATTTTGTTTGTTTTCATGAATCTGACCTTTTTTTTTTAGCTAAAAACAGTGTATTTTACTAATTACTCAAAAACACAATTTTTCCATAATTTATCATTTGCAAAAAACATGAAAAACACTAATACAAAACTAAGCGAATTAAAAGTTGGCAAGGTCATTCGTAAGTGAATGGGGGTATGCGGAAATGCACTTTAATAGACTTTTATTCAGAGCATCTCTCATAAGGAACAGGCATGTTTTCTTACCATCGTGTGGTATGTGCACTATAGTGTAGAAAGAATCCTGCTGTGGATTTCCACATAAGTCTAACTATCAAGATGCTAACTATAAATAATCTGAAAATATATTTATTCATTTATGATCCCTAAATTTACTGAAACTTGTAAAGTGTAAAACCCAGAAACGTTGTCTGTCATAATAATTCTGTATCGAATGCAAGAGTAAACAGGATAAGAAGGATAACACAGACAAAGCTGGAACGAATCCAGCTAATGTGGTTGGTGGAAATGATTTTGGCAGGGCAATACTGAAGACTAATTTTATATATAAACAGTTGCCATTTAATAACAAGGCATACAGTAACAGCCTGTCAAAACACTGTTATGTCTGCACGTGAGTTGCACTAGAAAACACTTTCTTTAAAGATACGCGTTTCAAAATGCACTCTTCCTCTTCGCACTTCCGTATAGGCGCTACTGTGCCTACTGATGCAAGTGAACCCTAGCACTACCACCACCTCTTTACAAGATGGTAGCTCCAGGGTTCCCTCAGTGTTCTGCACTAATAGACGCATCATAATTATGCCAAAGGAATAGTGTGCACATGTCATTTGCATGCCAAACACCATAAATGACACCAGACAGACTTTGCCAGATGCAAAAAGCAGGACTCTTTGTGTTAAACAAATGGAACTCCTAGAATGGAGTGCAAAGAGTTGTACCACACTGTGCAACAGAGCAGCATGCATTAGCCGGCGCAATGTCCCTTCTTCAGAACATGCAAGCTAGAAAGAACAGAGTGAAACAAGGTGTCGAGGAGACCCCTATGTACAACATGCCTATGGCAGGAACTAAGCACAGTGCTTCCTTGTGCTTCAGAATAATGAGATCTGCATAATGAGTTATATGTTCAAATCTGGGTGAGGTGCAAAGCAAAAAAACGACATTAACAGGGTCAGGTGCAAAAACGTACTACATAGAGCTCTGAAGGCTGCATTTCTGTGGCCCTTGGCTCTTGCACCTAGCCCTTTGAAAAAAGGCATAGTATGTTTTTTCATTACTAATAAATACTTACATAGACACTAAAAATAACAAGTGCAAATTATTTGTTGTTCTTACCTGTGCAGTCTGGGCATGTTCAAGCATTTCTTCAAATTCTGCATATTCTTCATCATCTGTTTCTACTCCGGAAAGCCGAGCTGCTCTGGCCATAAAATATGGAGGTAATTCTCCAATGGCTGTGCCAGCTCCCTAAACACAAGTGAAAATAAAACGAATAATTAGAAGAGAAAAAATATATTTGTTGGTGGTGTGGTATATTTTACTAAATACTGGAGATAACATAATAGAAGGAAGTGTACGACCATTGATGTTTCTTTGGAGCCAGGGGCTTGGTCACTGGAAACAAAGCAAGTTCTACAACTACACCATTGTTTAGGAAATGCAATAAACACAAGTATGCAGAATCTAGAATTCAGTGCAGTGAGACAAAAATGGTCAATGCACACTGCAAACACTGGCAAAAAAAAGGGTCCAAAATGACCCATCTAACTCTCAAGGAGCAAAGTGCTGCCCCCACCCATGGCCATTTGGATCCCACTGTGCGTCAGAAGTGACATGTTCCACAACAGACTGATTAAATGCTGCTGTAAATCTGCTTAGAAATAACTGCCACCTCTGAAAAGATGGCAGACTTCTGCCCACCGTGGGGGAATGCACAATGCTGCAGAACATGTTCTGTGCATTTCAGTCAGCGCAAAGCAGTTTTCAAGATGCTAAGCCTTTATAAATGGGCCTCCATAATCTCTCCAAGTGGATGTGCTCCTTCTTAGTGACAGCAGGCAAGCCATAAACATGAGAAAATTGTGATTCTTCTGATCTGGAAAGCTGCCAGACAACAGCAGGAAGCAGGTTGCATGTTATAACAAACATTTTAAGTAATGTTATTACTGTACTCCAGAAGACATGACAATGCTATCAAACTGATCAGAACTAGTCTGTTCAGTTCTCTTGGCCATTTTATGCTGTGATAATGAATCTTTCTGTCTTTTTCAGTGTAAAGCTTATTGACAAAACTGAGTGACCTATCAATTCTCTGTATGCCAATAATATAAATCAGTGAGGCGCAAAAATATAGAGCATTTACCCTTATTCCTTCTCTGCCATAAACCTAAGGTCCTTCACCACTACTGGTACATAAACTGAACAGTAGAGCTTAATAAAATGACGATGTACAATGTAATGTTGTGGACATTGATCAGGTAGTGGGCTGATTATCACATATACTCCATATTTGAGGGCAAATTAAAATGGATGCAGAGTATTCTATAGAGCCTATTGACAGGCTAGCCAGCGTAAATAAAACACTATAAGGCAATGCACAGCCTGCAAGTCTCCAGTAGGGCAGACCTATGTTAACTTATAGCAAGCGCACATAAATTTGCCATTTATTTTAACTTGTGCCAGATCTAAGAAACAACCCCATACATTATTGGTGTGATCACAAAGCCAAAAGTTGCTGTCAACATGTCTTGCAGGGTTCCCTGAAGGCAAAGGGAAATGTTAACATGCAACACAGTATTTGTAATAGTTCACTAATGGTCAGTGTCATTAATTTATTTCTACAAGAGGGCCTCTGTAAAAAAAAAAAATGCATTTAATGTTTGTAAAGCCAGGCTATATAGACAAGGTACCTGTACCTGAAGACAAATATGCTGTATACACTAATACAGGCAGAGGTGGGCCAAGCCGGCCAGCCACCTCACCCCCACTGCTGCTCCCCTTTTAAACAATAAAAGCCCAATAGCACTGTTATGTCACCATAAAAGATTAATTATATCTTAGTTGGGATCAAGTACAAGGAACTGTTTTATTGCTTCAAGGAAACAGGAAATCAATTTTAAAAATGATAATTGTTTGATTAAAAGTGAGTCGGCCTTTCTATAATTCTGAGCTTTCTGGATAACGGGTGTCCGGATAACACATCCCTATACTAATAATATATATATATTAAGGGCAAGGGCACACAGCATAAGTGCAGGCTGACAAGCCACCACTACGCTTAAAAAATCTTCTAGTTGTGCCTACAGCCAGAAGCACCCAATCCCCCCTGTTGCAGGCACACGCAGCTGATATCCGCCAACAAATGCAAGACTTGTTGCTTGTTGGCAGATACTGGCTATGTGTGTCCACATCCAGGCAGATTTAATGCTTCTGGGTGCAGGCACAACTAAAAGCATAGGGGCGAATTGTCAGCCTGTGCTAATCCGCAGGCAGAAAAACCGCCCCATGTGCTCTTGCCTTAACTTAAGGGATGGCTGTGTTTTTTTTGTACAGTGTTTTTCGTCTTTTGTACAGACACATCATTAATCTGCTGTGTTAAGAAATTTGCTTCCAGCATATTTTGTAACAGTCAGATAATAAATATTTACAATCAGGGGTCATAAATTCCTTTAAAGTGAAAGCTGTATTTTGTTAGAGAAAACTGTTGCTTTCTATCAACAATACACACTTAAAGGAGAAGGAAAAGCTAAGTCACTGGGGGATGCCAAAATGTTAGGCACCCCCCAGTGATTTTAATTGCTTACTTTTTACCCCGGGCTGGTGCTCCTGTGAGAAGAAGACCACACAAGCCCAGGGTACCTGCGAGCGAATGTCTCCTCTTCCTTTTTCTGTTTTTGTGCACTTGTACATGCGCAGTAGAGTAGAGTGAAAAGCCAAACTTTAACAAAAACAAAAGTCGCTTTTTCACTCTACTGCACATGCGCAGGCCCCGGCATTCAGAAGATAGAAGACATAAGGAAGAGGAATGTGTGAAAACAGATATTCTTTCCAAAGGTTTGGGAAAATTTGGAAACAGGGACCTATGCTACATTACTTAACAGTGGTGTAACTACCAGAGGATGCAGTGGTTGCATCCGCTTTACCTAGGGGTCATTCAAGTATGGAGGATGGCAAGTACTAATATGAGTGCAGGTGTAAAGCCAAGTGAAAATGTTGCAAGAGTGACTGGAGTTTATCAGAGCACAAGTCACATGGCTGAGGGCACTTTGGAAACAAAGAACTTGGCAAGCCTCTCATCACATTTCAAAATTAAATATAAAATAATCTTGTTTGCTCTTTTGAAAAAATGTATTTCAGTGCAGGATTGTAAAGGATTGCTATTAACTGATGTGTTTTTATAAAAAAAAAAACATAGTTTCCCATTAGCCTTTAAGGTTAATGCCACACAGGACTTATTCTTGGCCAGTAGGTAAACATAGGTTGAGATCCAGCCATCTCATGTGTCTGCACCCGAACCCACTGCGCTGGCACACGGAGTGGCCTTTGGCATGGAAACATGTGAGTATGCATTTCAGTGCTAAAATGCACGCCGCGTGCCTGCACCCGGTTCAATGCAGTGGCTCTGGGTGCAGACACATGTGAGAGCGGAGTGGCCAATTATGTGCTTAATCACAAGCCAAGAATCGTCCTTGTGTGACAGTATCCTAAAGTCAGCTGTTGCTACATAATAAGTTTAATTCAATGTAAAAGACCAGAGCCTGCACCTGGATTACTGAGCTGCCTGACAAACAATAGAAAGAAGAAAAATTAAAAAAAAATAGAAAGTGGCAGAAAAAAATGTGTGTGTACCACTTGAAAATGTAAACTAAAAATAAAATTTGGAAGGTGATCAACCCCTTTAAGGTACAGGGCTCCCCTACACCCCAGTGTGATGTTTGATATGCCAAGCAAGGCACAACAGGCACAAACGCTCCTTTAGGGTGATGCAGGTAGGCTGTAACTATTATTTGAACAATTTAAATTATTTCTTTCTATTCTGAGCATTTATCTACCATAAAAATGTAAGCAAAAACATTCTGAGTAAATTGCATTACACTCACTTTCAAAATGGTATTCCAAAAGGGGGCTCAAAACATGATACTAATCTAATTTGTATACTTTGGTCACAAAAGATATGACAAGATATCAACAACACTATATTGCCAATATATAAGACATTTGCATGCCAAAAACTTTTAAGACTGTTGCTGCTTTAATAGCTTCTACTCTTCTTCAGCCACAAGACCATTCTTAAGGATGGGCATTCATTTTAGGAATAAGGCCTGCCTCACGGTCAGTGTTCTAATGAATCCCACAGAAGTTCAGTTGGGTTAAGGTCTAGGTACTGTGCAGGAAATCTAAACAAAAAATGTTAATAGACTTTGATTTGTGTGATAGCAATATTGAGCTGACACAAGAAAATGCCTTCCTCGGACTACTATGTAGGAAGCACAGAATTGTCTTTGGCCTTAGCTTTGAATTCAATGGAACAGGGTCCCTAAGCCAAATTATGGAAAACAGCACCAGATAATTTGGCCCCTTTAATAAACTGCAATTTGCATAAATTCAAGGTTTAACATTTAAAAATAAGCATGCTACATATTTGTAAATAGAAAGTTGTAAAGAATTTCTAAATAACATGGATTTAACATGTACTCAATGTAATTAGTTTGATAGTGCACAGATATTATGCTTAGTTGCTGTAGGTGTTATGTGTGTTAATAAGGTTGACATTTAGGTATCTTAATGTTTTCCTTAATTATCTTTCAGTTGGTTTTAGCCATGGTTAAAATGTTAAAAATGCATACAAAACAATAGAATTAGCATTGAGTATTTATCATGCCTAATTATCCTATGATCTAATTATCTTGAGGGTTTTGTCAGTGTGTTCTGACAAAAGGACCACATTGTCTCCCTTACTGGATTTCTCATACTCTCAGATTTCTTATTACTACATCATCCTGTGTTTTAGTCTCGCTTAAGATGCTGAGTCATAACCTGAAAGGTTAGAAGTATTTGAATTACAGTATCTAGTAGAAATAAATCTAAAGCAACTGAGCTTTCTTCTTTAGTTCAACTGAGTGGACAAAGAATACAAGCAACAAGCTTTGAAATTTTGTGGAAACCCAGACTGGACCTTTGTAAAAACAACATCAAGGTCAAGCTAAAACCAGACCAACTAACAGAGGTTAGGCACATAGTATGCAAAGCATCATACCCCTCCCATATATGGTACCAAAAAACCAAGCAATACCCTTAGACAAAAGCTGGTAAACCCAAATTACCCAACATGAAAAACACATGAAAAATAATGTGGTCTATGCTGTCTTGGGTAGTGAAAAGGGCATGGATCTATAATATTGGGGAGACAAAACAACCGCTGAGTAAGAGGGGATCTAACAAAAGGGCTAACTTCTTAGGACAAAGGAAAAGAGGCATTCCTTTGAGGACAGCAATTTCAGGTTTAAGTTAATGCATTGCCAATGTTCTTGTAAAAGTCTTTACAGTATGACTAAAACTGGGAATGCATTTTTATTAAAATTAGTATTTAGATTGTAATTAGTCTACTTCATGCAACAAACAATCTCTACAAGTTTAGCCATTGTTTATTGTGTTGTAATGTAACTAATAAATTGCATTTTTCAAAATATTATGATTTCTAAAATTAAAAGGTCCAAGTACACCCAAGGTTACAATGAGGAGTGAGAGAACGTAGTTTTCAAAATGATCTTGAGATACATATTCTGCTTACTCAGATAATACCAGAGACATCTTTAATGCCCCAAGTGACCAATACATTGGTTTATGCAGTGGTAATCATGTTTAAACACATACAAAGACATTACACGTGTTACATGTGAACAATATGTATTTCTAAACAATAAGTAGATTTAATGCTGTGCCCTCAACTTTAACTTTGTGCGTAAGCATACATCTCCCATTGCCAAATTCTGAGCAAAGCTTCCATATATTCATGGCTGACCCAAGCATGTGAATAAACACGTATGCAAGTTCCCCTAAACAGAATATTATGTTTATTTTTTTAACTAAACATTAATAGTGCAATAAACCTATTTATAAATCAAAATCAATTTCTCTAACATTATAACTCTAACATATATTACTCGCTCGCAGTCTGTTAAGCTGTACCCCAGGGCAACCATATTAATCACTGCAAAAAGTTAACAGAAATGTAAACTTTCCATTTAATTTAGCTAATTGTGAAAAAATAGCCATTTTTA
Organism: Xenopus tropicalis; assembly: GCF_000004195.4. NCBI lineage: Eukaryota > Metazoa > Chordata > Amphibia > Anura > Pipidae > Xenopus > Xenopus tropicalis. The sequence continues at coordinate 91,378,818 of NC_030678.2, read as the reverse complement.
CCCACTTAAATTTCCAGCTGGTAAATTAAATTATTTTGTAGAATAGAACCCTTATTTTTCTTTCCTTAAAAATAATGACAATTACTACAATATGGCATATATTATACAGAATATATTTAGAATGACAATTAAACTATTATATGGACAAATTATAAATTAAATCCACCCAATAATCCTAACTGAGCATTTCTAAGATACAGTGACCACTGATTACCTAAAACTTGGTTTCAAAAATATCTTACTGGCTATGACTCAAACTTTACGGGATATTAAACATAATAATGCAGTAACTAGGGTATTTGAAAAGGCAAGCAACATCTATACAAACAGATAAGGAAAGCAACATTTTGTTCTGTAGAATTCATGAGCAAGAGTGCTTTGTGGCACAGGGGGTTCAAAACGGATAATAATTCCCATGTTCTCCCAGTGTGATTTAAAATTTACCCTCCCAACTGGTATGTAATATTTTTGTTCTTATATATAAACTAAGACAATAATAGATTGTGGACAATACATACTACCAGCGCTGATAACTAGTATACTAATGCTCCAAACAAAGACAAAAGAGATGCTTCACCCATGGCCACCCATACTCCACTTAGTATTTTGATTTGGCCAGCTGTAGGGAGCTGCCTGATTAGGCTGCAGCTGAGCAGTAAATAAAAGGGCTGTGTGATTACACAGGGGAGAGTTGAAGTTGATTCTTGACTCAGAGGGTCACTCTCAGAGCGGGGCACAGAGCAGGAAGGCTGCCTACCTGTGTTAGGAATTCCCACAGGTGCTGGGGGTGCCTCCTGCCACTGCAAGGAGCAGAGGGAGCGGTAACCAAGTGAGGAGTCACCAGAGAAGTGCCAGGACTCACTGAGTAAGGTCTCTCAGAGTGGGGCACAGGGCAGGAAGGTTGCCTGCCTGTGTTAGGAACTCCCAGAGGAGCTGGGGGTGCCTCCTGCCACTGCAAGGAGCAGAGGGAAACGTGACCAGGCGGATGAGAGCTGAAAAGAGTCAGCAAGGCTTAAGGTGAAGCCTGAGTGTTACTCTGGAAGGTGAGAGCCCTGAAGAAGGGACAAACAATAATCCTGAACTGTATGTTGATGAACTGTCTTATGTTGATGTTGGGAATAACTGGCCCTAAATAAACCTGTGTTTTGCCTGAAGATGTGGTGTCCCTGTCTCTTATGCTCCAGATCCTCTGCATGCCTGCCTACCATTGCTAATTCCCCCAAAATTGCGTGTACAGGCAGTCAGCATGTCACACTACTTTGAACTTTTTATACCACTACAGATATCAAACTCTTAATATGGTGCCAATTTTTCCTATCTGTTTTTATTTTGTGTGCTTTGAGTTAAGGAAATATGAGAGGAAAAAAAGAAGCCATTAGATACACAGTCAACTCATCTGCATTTTTTATGAGTCACCCTGGCAATCCATAAATTATGGCAAATGCCAGAGAGGCTACTATAAAATGCAATTCATAGAAACTATTTATTGGGCCTGATGAGGTTGTTCAGGACTCACTGAAATAGCATGTCCTATTTTGAATCTCAATTCAGCCTCTTCCCCATCACCTGGTCCCCTACAGTAATTTGCACCCGAATCTTCACATCTTTCCACCAATAAAATACATAGATGTGTCAGAACAGAGAACAGAGACATGGCTGGGGGTAGAGCAGGCATGGTCAATACACACCTGGATTTTGGTTAGCGTCTCTGGTTGCAAAATGTTTGCAACTTTTTTTTGCCTAAATTTTTCTTCCCATTCTTTTCCTTCTGGCCCCTTTTTAAACCAGAATTGAACAGAAATTTTCAGTCCTTTGGAACTTCGATCTTGGCAGTATTAATTCTGGAATTGACAAGCCAAGATGTTGGAGCTGAACATACCTGTGGGGTGAAGCACAGCACCCAGGGAGGTGGGGTGGGAAGTCAGACAAGCAACTGACATCATCCAGGATGAAGCTAAGGAATAATTATATCATATTGGCCAAGCACACTGAACTGGAAGGGATCAGTACACTTTTTGATCACTATAATAATAAGGTAATGGTCCTTTCAGTTTTAAGAGTTAAGTCCAAAACAAGCTGCTTACAGAATAAAAACATTTTTTAAATCTAATAAGCAACTTCAGGGTAAAAAAGTGAAAAAAATATTGAAAAAGCCACAAAAGTAAAAGAAATTACTCATTCACAAACAGTGGAAACTTGACCAAGTATGTTCTTCACTTCAACATTTACTGGCTTAGTTGATGTAAAAACACAGAGCCCACGCAAGGACAAACATAACCAAAAAATGTCTAATACATTTGAACTGGATGACGGATGCTATTAAAAATAAACCAGTCTGGCAAATTAGAATTTATCAGAAATATAATTCCCAGAGATTTTCCACGCCATTAAATCGATTCCCTGAATAAGTTGCATAAATGTCTGCACATGCTTGCCTGCTTTACCAATCCACCTGGGAAGCAATCCCACTAAAACTGATTAGTAAACATTAAAAAAAATTATGCTGACCAAGGGTCCAATTTAGTTTCTCATCTAGCCATAAATGCAACAGCCGCCAAATCTAAATGGAGAGACTTGCTGAGAAATCACAGCTTTTTGGACGTTCATGTGTGGCCACTTTTGCCCTCCTATGAGACTTATTATCCTGCAGGACGTTCCGTAGGATCTGGATATCAATATCTATCTGCAACAGCTTCTTCAGACTATGTCCATATGGACACATTAATTAGTATTGGTGAAATTAATTTATACGACTACCCAGGTACAGAAGCCCAATCCAGACTAAATTACTTCTCCCAGTCTACTCCATAAAGGAAACTCATTGGTAGTTTTTCACATCTGCACCTATGATGTAGAACGGTGTGTAATGTATTGCCTGTGCAGTTGATTCACAGTAGGCATGCACCAGTCCAGGAATAGATATAACTATTAAAAGGGAAGGGTTGGGGGAAGAACAAATGCTAAAAAAAAGGTTTAAGGTTCCTCACAAGAAGTGGATTGTAATTAGTAATGGGAATCTTGCTAACTTTCTATGCTGTTTTTATCTTAGTTAAAGGAAAAGGATCCAGTAGCATGTTAACAAAACAATCTTGTAAATAAAATGTAGTGTTTTGCTCCAATATTCTTTACCACTATAAATGTTAAGGATGTAAGAAAGGTCTGTGTTAAAATGTGAGTTGTTGTGTCAGTGCCAGATTCTGTATTTCTTTTTTTTTTTATAATAATGCTAATGAGCTCAAAGCAAAAGAGAACCTGCAAGAAGAAGCAATATTGACCAAATTGAATAAAATCAACAAACACCTCGTTTAAGAGCAGGGTGAATGCCTAAGGAGATGGGCCCCCTTGTACTAAGATGCACAATGAGTTACAGCTATTTGTATGATCACATGATAGCATTTGGATTATATATCTCTGGATCTGCATTTATAGAATTACTGCTGGGACTACATGATTTAATCCATACAGAGCTAATGCCTGGCCACATTAAGAACTATAACTGATATAAAGTGCTCTACACAATTTCATCATGTTACTATATTGGTGTCATGCTTATAGAGTTATATGTTTATTATCCACTATATTGTACATATGTTGTATATATGGGAATAAAAATTTGATCTGTCACATTTGGGCATGGTTTATTTGGTCATCTCCAGGAAATTTCGGGAAATCACGACGCCAGATATGCCATCCCACTGGCAATTTACATTCAAGACGGTGGGATGGCATATCGGGGAGATTAGTCGCCCCCGACAAGGGAGATTTGTTGCAGGGGCGACTAATCTCCCCGTCTGCCACAGCCCTAAAGTAAGCCCAGATAATGGGTTATCATTTGCCAATGAGAATTGAGAGTAGAAACAAGGAGAGGTTTAGTGGGCAGTGTTATAAATCCTCTATGCACCTGGGTATGTACTGAGCAAAGCCTTGAAACTTAATCTTCATATGTCTAAGCTGTTGAAAGCAAAATAACACTGTATTTAGTTTTTTAGATACTGAACCTATTCAGTGTTATGTATGTACATATGTATGTATAACTTTATTTATAAAGAGCTACTAGGATACACAGTGCTGTACAATTTTACAATATAGAAAAGTATACACAGGGCACACAGGGAAGATAACATTATGATAAACATTAAGTATAAATATACAAATATTACGTGCCATAAGATAGGTGACATAGTAGGAAGGAAGTCTCTGGCCTATAGAACTTCCATTTTACATTATATCTGAAAAAAATTGTAATTCTGTGTTTGGCCCACTATTGTAGGTTTGGAATACACTGGAGATGGTGTACTTGTGGTTTACACCATAGTGGTGCATATCTTGTGATTTGGTTAACTGGGGAATAAAATAATACAATGCCTCAGGCCCATAGTTACCAAAAGGGAGAGAACAAAAAAGGGAGAACATGACACTAGCTGACAAAGGGAAAGGCCAAAAAACAAAAGAAGGAGAACAATTTGAAGAAAAAAATGCTAACATAAAAAATATGGGAAACCAAAAAATAGCAAAAAATAAAATAGCAGAATAGAAAAATAAAAGAGAAAAAACTGAAGAAAATACTTTTTTTGCATTAAAATGACCAATGCCATAAAATAATAGTCTAGCTTTCATACAAGATTATTTATCAAGCTAAGCACCAGTTTTCAGAAATGTCCCAAGATAGTACCTTTACACCAAATTCAAAACATAGCAATAAGTGTGCCATGATAAATATTCATATTCTACATTGGCTGTCACTGTCATACCTTATTCTAAAGGAAAACTAACTCCCCAAAGGCAAAATCCCCATAACCTGCTCACTCCCTACTCCCTCCCCATAGAGTCTATTAGATAGAAAACTGCCCCTCTTAGGAAAGATGGCCTATAAATGCAGAGTAGCGCAGCTAAGTGCCATCTTACGGATCTTTGGATCCTCGTCTTTCCCTTCACTGACGGAAGCGTTACTTACTTAACGCATGCACAGTTAGAGATAATTCTGGACTAGCTCCAACTGCGCATGCAACAGAAATCTCAGTGTATATGCTTGCGAAACAAAATCCAAAGATTATATACATTATTCTATGATAGTTACAAGCATTTATAATTGCATCTATATAATTAAGTATGATAAACCATAGCCATCATCACCACATGATGGTTATTTTAAAGGGATACTGTCATGATTTTATGGTATACATTTATTTCTAAACTACACTGTTTGCATAGCAAATAATTCACTCTACCATTTAAAATTTAATTCTTGAACAAACAAATGTTTTTTGGTTTTTTTTGCTGTAATGTTGGTGTGTAGGCAGCCATCTCAATGCATTGGGCCTGAGCTTTGAGTCTGAGATTTCAGAAGGAGCCAGTGCTACACTTTAGAACTGCTTTCAGGTAACCCATTGTTTCTCCTACTTCAAGTCGCAAGCTGGACTTTGATTTCTTACTATTAAGTGCTATTCTGATATCTACTGCTATCTTGCTAGTTGCTTCCTTCCCATTGTTCTGCTGATCGGCTGCTGGGAGTGGGGTGATATCACTCCAACTTGCAGCTCAGCAGTAAAGTGTGACTGAAGTTTATTAGAGTACAGGTCACATAGCTGTGACACCCTGGGAAATAAAAAATATGTCTAGCTCCACGTAAAATTTCAAATTTAAATATAAAAAAAAAATCTTTTTTTTTTTTTTGCGTTTTTGAAAAATGGATTTCAATGCAGGATTCTGCTGGAGAAGCTCTATTAACTTATGTTTTTTGGAAAAAAACCAAAAAAAACCCATGTTTTACCATGGTAGTATTCCTTTAACTTAGCATCCTAACTGGAAAACAACCTTCAACAGAATTAGGTTTACTTACCCACATACATGCTTCCAGCCTCACTTTTGATATTATTGTCCAAAGGGAAATGGCTCCTTCTGTGCCTTCTTCATCTGGACATATAATTTCATCAGGATAAGGTGGCTCTGGGAAATTTACTGAGTTACATTCATAAGCAGCAATGGTCACAGAGGCGATATGCGGACCCTGCAAAAAGAACAAGAACTATGTAGTCATGCTTTGCCAGCTGCAGGTAAAACAATGAAAGCAAATAGTTGACTGCCTGCCAAGGCAAAGGGATCTATCCATGATATGGCCACCTTGAGTGGGCGCTATTGGGTTGATCTGATTGTTGGGCTCCGAGGCCAAATGATCTTATCTCAATAAGCCAATTCAGTTCTTGACCCAAGAGGATTTTCAAACATGCCCAAGAGATATTTACTGGTTTTCAGACAGATAACGGTAAAGCAGGCCCGTCGCAGTTACTGTGTGCACAACAATTTTTTATCACTTATATACATATATAATTAATGATACAATTGTAATAAAAATATTTGATTTCCTAAAACTGTAATTAAAAAGACAATGAGTATGAAAGAACTAATTTTTTAAAATAAATGTGAACAAGGTGTTTAATGCTGAGTATATTCATTGCACATTCCTTGATTATAAATAAGTAACATAAAGATTGCAACAGAACTGTATGATGTATGATAAAACGCTCTTTGCCATTGTGTCCTCATAAATAAGTTTCTGATGTTCCCAATCATGAGTCTTAACACTCTCACACTTGCTATCTTGTAAATTTTAGTTTCATTTCATAACTTCATATTTTCCTAATTACATGTTGCCCAAAAGAAGCTAGATCTATCCACTTGCTTCTCTTTTGTTCAATTAAAACTGAAATATCTGAATGAACTGGATGGAATTGAGACAGCACTTTATTTATTCAAGCAATAAGATAACCATATAATACAAAATCTTAATACCCACATAGCCTCCTGCCAATAACCCTTACGAACTTCAATACCAAATAGACACTCTATGCAATCTATCATTAAAGGCAGATTTACCACTTCAAAAGATCTCCTGAAGCCAGACAAAAATTCCCCCCCAGTGACTGTATGAATCAGACATTTACTAACAAATACAAATTAATGGAAAAGAACTTAACATATCAGCCTTCTTACACACAAACTTTGTGTGGCCTGTTTTATCTCTATGGCGTGCTGTTACAAAGACTTCAACTTTTTTATGCAAAACACAATATGATTTATACCGGTTTATAAGCAATTTTAAACTGAAACAGCGACTACTTTTATATTTTATTTTTAGGCTAGTTAAAATCACTGCTAACTGTAATCCATAATACTGAATTAGTGGATGAAGACTGTGAGCAGTAGTATCTGATCTGCATCATGGTCCAGCTAGAGTATGATATAACCATTAATATAAATATGTAAAACACATTCTATAAAGTAGTCCTTCAGGTCTTGCAAGTGGATGAAGAACAAGCAGAGAAATAGAATGCCTTCTTAATTTCAAATAATAACTTAAACAGCACCTACTGTATTTAACAATGTGCTCCTGGCTAAGGTGATTGTTGTAAATTGCAAGAGCCTGCAAATAATAAATGAAGTGCTGGCCAAAGTTTCCACATATTTTTACAGTAACATGGAGGCTGTGGGCAGTCTGTTCCTTGCAACAATGTATACAGTGGCTAATAAAGAAATAAAAAATAATTAGGATACCATACTTTATTAATAAGTCTATTAATTAAACATGAAATAAAGCCACATCTCTCCAAAACAAGAGCCAATGATTAAGTGCCCCTTTCTGGCATTAAATGGGTCAGGCTACCTATGGTTGAGATGTTTTTACATTAAATAAAACAAATATGTTTTAACTGCACCTCTATATTTTGGTCCAGCTTCCTTTAGTGCCAGCCTTGTTTTCGTTTTGGAGATATTTTGGTTTAAAGTTTTCCTGTGAGCTGAGGGTTTTTTGAGGTTTGTGCACCTGGGCCATATATACTAATTGGTTTATATACTGTTTAACATGTCCAGTTGGAATTTTTTTTGTATTTGAATTAAATAAACCTAATAGGATTATATTGTCTTCAATAAGTATTGATTATATGTTAGTTAGAATTCATTACAAGGCACTGTTTTATTAATACAAGAGAAAAAGGAAATTATTTTTTTAAAATTTGAATTATTTAATTAAAAAGGAGTCCATAAGAGATGGCCTTATGGATAACAGGTTTTTGGATAACGGATCCTATACCTGTACTACAAACACACAAGCAGATGTTTGAGGCAAAATCATGCGTCTATTGATGGAAGATACAATTATTCACATAAAAACTCAGAAGGGCAAGGGAAACATTAAAACCAGATGAAACATATAAACAATGGGAGTAGCTTAGGGGATAAAGCATATTTTATCCGAATTCATTAGGTTCATGCTGAAATCCATGGCAAAAAATCTAATTCAGCAAAGCAGAGATTTAACAGATGGGGTTCAGACCAAGAGAAATATTTTAGAAATTTGGCAAAAAGTTAAACAGTATTTTGGATACAAAAACAACCAAGACTCTTTAGAAAATATGTAAACTGCAAACAGCAGGTTTAAAAATATATTTGTATAGAACAGAGTCACGTGTGTTCAGGCTTACATACATTGGAAAAATGTAGTGATTCAGTGGGGGGCATGCAATCTAAGTTTTTATTTGCCCACACCTAGTAACCCACAGCTACAAATCAGATGTTGGTTTTCAATGCTACCTGCGGAATGGTTGCTATGGGTTACTAGACAAGCTGCAAACATAAGACCACTAATTACATTACCCATTCTATATGCAATAATATTAACTAAATAGCTGATATTAATTATTAATAAGGCCTTAATTGTGCCTTTTAACAATTACTCTTCACTTCACTGTGTCATCAAAGTCTTTAACTCTATTCCCCTACATCACTTAAGACAACTTACACAATAAATGTAAACAAGCTATGTTTTTTTCAGGGTCCAGGGAGGTCTATGGGCCAGGCCCATAAGTAGACAATTAAAAGGAGAATGAAAGCTTACTTGACATTGTTTGGTGGAATATAAATTGTCCTTCTAATCTTTCTTTGGCATGTTACAGTCATTGAACATGCGCTTCTAATTAACCCAACGCAACATCAGTGACAGGAGGTAAAAGGAGTATGCATGCAGTGTGAGACTACTGAACTGTACCCAAGCCATGGGGGTATGGAAGAGAGTTACAGAGTGCCTTTAAAGACAGGAGCATTTAGAGAGAAGGGAAGCAAAGTTAGGGCAAGGATAGACTAAGCACTAATCCTCTGTGCGCACACTCGGGCTGTTGCCAAAGGTTTAAGTGCAGGCACACAGAGCGGTATACAAAAGCGGATCTGCTTCTCTCAGCCCCGCAGAAAAGCGTAGGGCTGAGAGAAGCGGATTAACGCTTCATCTACCCTCGCCCTTAGCAGAAACAGTGAGCGCTTTGAACACAGTTCGTCAATCCTGTTACAATGTAACAGACTTTTAACTGTTCCTTTATTCTTTAAGAAAATAAGTGAAACCCTTTAACAAAACTTGCCTGATGCATACCAGCCCTGCTCAATTAGATGCATTTATAAACATTGGACATATTTGCATCTGGGCAGTTACCCATGGCAACCAATCAGATTTTTTGCTACCTACAGCTGGGTGCAAAAAAAGCTCTGACTAGTTGCTAAAGATTCCTGCCCAGGTGCAATTTTGTGCAGAACTGAAAAAGAAGCCCAGTGTTCCATCTTAACTGTGCATATATCATTATTATGGACGACATTGCTAACCTGCACATGCAGGATTATCTCCATGCCCGCTAAACCCAATTAGGTTGGAGAGAAGGGGGGGCAAGGACACCGAGCAGCGCTAATCTAGATTGAATAGGTTTTTCATTCAAATCGCGGTCTCTGTTCCAGTGAACGCCTCACCATAGCAACCGCTTTAAACAGCTTCTGTTGGTTGATGTTCTACAGAGGGTGGGAATAGTGGGGTTAATTTATGGGAGCAATACTGCTCGCAATAGACCAAGTGTGCTCTCAAAACAAATTTTCTGCTTGTGCGCCTAGAAATCATATGTATTGAGCATGCTCCTTGTCTTGGTCTTGTATTGTGGGATTTTTTTTATTTACTTGGTTTTATGTAAAGTGGAAAATCACAAAATGGGGGTTCTACTGTAATATGCATTAACCTGAGAGTAACAAAAGACAACAAAAGGGTTTAGATGCCAATATATAAAATAAAGTATATGGCACATTACATTTATGGTAAATATTATAAAACAGGAACCATTTGTGCAGATTTTATATATAAGTTCTCACTATTCATTGCATATGCATTTGGTGATGCATTCTACCAAAAAATGGTGCTAGTATGTTTGGATATCAAACATTAGCACCATATCTCTACATTGTTTATGGTATCTCCTGTATGAAAGAAAATACACCCAAACAAATATTACTAAGAATATGTATGTGTGTTTATACAGATATATTTTATACAAAGGAAACATTATTGCTATATCCTCAAATTGTTTCCAAGGAGAATGGCATGCAAAATAAATATTCTGGGTATTTAGGGAACACTTATTTGATGGCAAAATACAGATAAACTAATTATGATAATTATTGGAATATAAAAGGTACAGTAGAAATGTTACTTTTATAAAATGGTAATAAAACAAATAGTGCAAAAATAAGGTGATGTAAATAAGGAGATGTAAAATGTAAAGTTTTAGCAACCTTGCAAGGTTAGTTTATTCTGTAGCTGGGAGTTCTTTGTGTGCTTTTTCACATCCACCAGCATTACTTCCAGTAATAGGTCATTGTTTCTATTATTCCAGCTGTACGGAAGCCAGAGAAAACAGAGTATTAAAACAGCAAGTCATAAGACTAAAAGTCTTACAGTGCAAAAATATGTGATGGAAACACAACAGTGTAATTTCTTTCAGAAAAAAACAGCTGCATAATTCTACTAGACCACCTGACCACCATAACAAAGGGCATGTCATATATTCCTATAACTAATAATGAGATAGGATTGCAATGGAAAAAGTGGTTAAAGTTACGGAAAAACCACAAAGCCTCCTTTATTTCATTTTACAGTAAAAAAGGCAACAAAATGGAATAGCTATATTTTTGTGCTAAACAGCCTTCTCAAAAACACACACACACACACAAAACCCACTAAAGATTCAGCGCATCATGTGCTTGATTTTCAACAACTTTAACCAGCTGTCCAGAATGAAGTCAGCACAACTCCATTCTATGGTTTTGGCAGGGTGTGTATGATATGGTTTGGACATCTGCTTCTGCTAAAAGTTCCTATTTTAAAAAGCCCCAACTTTATCTCCCCAGAGTCTATCCTCAGTGACACTTGCCAAAGTTTATATAGAAAACACTGGCCAAATGCACACTTATTCTGATACAAAGATAGATGAAGGATGTTCTTAGGAAACAGATTTGCAAGGGAGGATAGAATTTGTTTTAACACCATCTCTAGACCTTACTGATAAAGTTTTTACAAAACTGCAAGGTGGTCAGACATAAGATGCAGAGTCATTTTAGGAATATGAATGTAACACTTGTGATATTCCAAAGACCATCTGGTCTACCATTTGAGCTGTTATATGTGAAATATTACAGAATCAAATAGAAGCAAAAAGGAGCCCATAATGATTTTTTAATGCAACATTATTAAATGGCATGGAAAATGCATAATTGTACTGTGTTGACGTAAGAAACGCGCACATACGTTTACTACTACTATATCTGGTTGACTGGTTGGATTCCATTTCATTGCTCAAAACTACCAACCAGTCACAACTGGCGATGTGTGAGGTTTATAGGCCAGTTAAGCAGATACACTGGACATTCTTAGTTAATGAAAGTTCAAACTGTTATTACATACAGAAGATAAACTAATAGAACACAACACATGCAGTGATTAAGCTCTCAGATTTTACAAATATTGGTATTTAGTTGACGGAACAAATTTTACTCAAATTTATAACCAAACATACTAAAATAAAGCAATACTTCTTCTACAAAAACACTTTTTCTAAACATAATTGCCTTGTACAGGAAACCATGAATGCTAAAATTATAGTTACTCTCTTCTCATGCTATAACCAAACCTTGCAGAAGGAGTTCGGGGTTTTTGAGTATGTCCTCTGTCATAAGAAGTTTTATTAGCTCCAAAAACAAACACTTATAATGGAAAACTATGTATAATCAGTCCACACCTCCAAGTCATATGCAAAAAATATAAAAGAAAAAACAAGAAACGTTATAAATTAGAAAGGCTGGTGTGACCTCAAACTCTTTCCTTGGGGACTGGCTTTGCCTACAATTAATTAAATGCTTGTAACCAAATCACATCGCTATTCTTAATAATGGCAGTCCACAGCTAAAAAGTTTTGATTATTCAGTATCTCATTGTATCCTACCCATAACCGCTCACCTGAAAATGCAGTCATAGCACAAAATGCAATGTAAGCAATCCATGCCTTATTGAAAGTCAAATGTCCCAGAGATTGCCTTACAGAACCTCCTTCTTAAACAGAATTCTAAACTAATATGCAATAACTTTCTGACTCATGCAATATTAAACTGTTTAACAAGCAGTACAGCCTTTTTGATTGCAAAATTAAAACAACTGTGCTCGCCAACACCCAGGGCTATGTAAACCCTTGTTTTGAGAGCTTACATGCAGACAGAACATCAATAGATTATTCTGGTCATGTGTCATCAATAAACCAATATGATATTCCACACATGGAGAAGGCAAGTAGAAACAAAGAGACTACATATTGGTTCCCATGCTGATTCACCTGTGAAACATTTACTTGCCACACTTTGACTGTAGACCATATGGAGCCTGCGGTTTGACTGGAATGTGATTTGCCACAAATTCCAAAGTGATTTATAAACGGATCCTGGGAATGAATGGTCATTGGGAGATGACTGGTATAAGCCAAGCTAGCTGTAGTCTGTGTTGGCCAGAAAACTTAAGTAAAACAGTAAGTTGTATTACTAAGGTTTGTACAAATAAACCAGCTTCCCGAAACACTCATTACTGCCATTATGTTATCCTTCCACCATTTTTTTTTAATACAAATTACATACACATTACAAATTAGCTAGGAAGTTGGTTGATAAAATACGTTATATAGCAGACAACTAACATACAGTGTTCTCTCTATAATTTAATGGTAAACTGTAAAAAAATTAAATAAGGCATTGGTTTAACTCTGGCAAGAATAAATCTTTATTTATTTATTTATGTTTTTTTCCTTTGATGGTTTATGGCTGCAAAACATGACTGTGAGAGAAATAAGTCCTAGAAAAGGCACACTGCAATGTAGATATTGAAAAAAGGAAGAAGAAGAAGTAAAGATTAAAACAGCCCATAGGAACTGTAAAGAAGTTCAATCACACAGTTCTCATACAGAGTTTTGTAAGATAAAACACTGAAATGGCTGTGTACAAGCAAAACATCTCACAATTACCTGCACATATGGATATTAGGGACACATATAAGTGGTGAAAGCAAAAGAACCCTTTAAAGAAGAACTAAACTCCTCCCCCTCCCGGTAGAAAAGTCCCACTCAAATGCCCTCCATCGCCCCCTCACTGTCAATGTCACAGAAAAGTGCCCCTATTTCAACAATTGAAATATAAAATGCAGCTTTGCTGACACTGAGCCTGCAGGAGTATGCAGAGTTAAGTGGAATCCGCACTACCCGGTTTCCTCGAAAATAGTACATTCTCCGAAAGTAAGGCACCCCCCCCCCCCGATTTTTCACCCCCCTCGGAAAATAAGGCACCCCCCGAAATTAGACACCCACCTAGGGATGGGCGATAAATCTCGCCCAAACGATGGAATAAATGTGTACTGTTTTCTTCTTCATGGAAAAATAAGGCATACCCTGAAAATAAGACCTAGTGCATATTTTGGAGCTTAAAAAAATAGAAGACAGTGTCTTATTTTCGGGGAAACACGGTAGCTCCAACTGCACATGCTCCTACAGGCTCCATGTTTGCAAAGAGACACAAAGAGGTTTGGAAGGGAGAGAAGATGGCACCTGCAATCTCCAGCATGCTGCGCTGCATTTTTATTTCAATTGTTCAAAGCAATGGGTTGGAGAGGCAGCCTAAAGGCTGAGTGAGATTTAGGAGAATGTCAATATTGTCTCCTTGAGACAAAGGTAATTTGGGATGAGATTTAGGATGAGAAGTAACTAAAAGCAGGAAACTGAGGGATAACACAGAAAAAAAAACTTTATTCTTATTTTACTAGCTTACACCAGAAATACAGTTCCAGAATTAAAATAATCTAACTTGGGAATTCCAAGGCTAGAACAACATACAGTGTTCCAGCCACAGGAAAAAGATAATTTTTTTTTTTTTTTAGTTCAGAAGAGTAAACACTTCTACATTTAGAAGAAATATTTAACAACTGTTGACCTTTACACCTTGTGGCTAGTTTTCTCTGCTAGGCTCATAAGTTAGGTATAGTGGTTGCCAGTCCTGTACAGCACTGTATATCATGGGTGTCTAATTTCAGGTAAGTGGGAAGCATCAAAAGGAAGAATGATCAAAGGTCAGAAATGGGCAGCTGAAGGGTTTAACACGATTTGTGATCCTCTGGGTTAGTTTTGTACAGCATCGTGAAGAGACAAAATGATTTATATTTTTAAAGTTAAGATGAAATAGCTGAAAGTAGAAGTAAACTGCAAAAGGAATTCAAACTACCATGTATTTTTTTTTTATTTCTCACTGTCCCTCTTGATTGCTCGTGTGACTGCCTGTCTCATGTGCAGTAAATGTGGAAGGGTGAAGGTGAATGTAAGGAGTAGGTGGCTTCTAACATTTGCATTTCAGAGTAAGGGTGAAGCATGACTACAAAGGAAACGGTGCTAAAGAGGTACCATAAGGCAACATATATATAGTGCAGTACTTAAAATGATATTGAAAGAGTGAACCGCAACCAGTATAAAGTAAGACCATTGGTTTTTCAATGGTAAATTAGCTTTGTTTAGTCTTATCAGGTACAAATTGGATAAAGAAACCTTAATGAAAAGTAGGGTTTATCAGGAGCAAACAGCTAGTAGTGTTTGCAAATTGTTTGTAAATTATCATTTTTTCTAATATTCATTGATAATAAAGTGCAACACAATGCACTGGTGCAATATTAAAAAAAGTAAAAGACACTCAAAGGTTATTTCTCTAAAGGGCAATAGAAGTGGAGAAATCATGGACTATTAAAGGGACAGTAACACCAAAAACTGAATATGTATATAAGTTTCTAACATATAATGTACTGTTGCTCTGCACTGGTAATACTGGTGTGTTTGCCTCAGAAAAACTACTATAGTGTATATAAATACCCTGCTGTGTAGCCACAGGGGCAGCCATTCAAGCTGGAAAAAAAGGAGAAAAGGCACAGGTTACATAATAGGTAACAGATAAGCTCTGTGTCATTTTATTGGTCATCTGCTATAGAACCTGTGCCTTTTCTCCTTTTTCCAGCATGCCCCCGTGGCTACACAGTGGGGTATTTTATAAACACTACAGTAGAGTTTCTAAAGCAAACACACAACTTTTACCAAAACAGAGCAACAGCACATTATATCTGAATTACTTTGCTACATTTTCTTTTTTTGGTGTTACTGTTCCTTTAAAGAGAACGACAAGTCTTTGGGTTCTGAGACAGGAGCTAAATAACAAATAGAAGATTTTGGTGTGAAAATAGGTGTAATTATTAACAAGCCCTGTGGGGTTCTAAGTGCATTAAGTTATAACAGCCCCTGTAGACCATTAAATAAGGTATTAAAATGAACAAAATTAAAGGGGGATGTGTGTGGGTTACTATACATACAGTAATTAATTGGCCTCTTCCAATATTAACAAAATTGCAGGACAATGTCAGGAGTTAAATTATATACATAAAAGCTGATGTGCATTGTTATAAACAGGGTTTTCATAGTCAAAAAGTTTTTTAGCAATACAGCCAAAGCACTGATGAACTTGGAACTAACTGCACTTTAATACCTGAATCTGGTTTATAAAACAATGGCCAGCGTATGTAAGTTAATACTGCAAACTATAAAATATTCAACAAGGGATATCCAATTGAAATGTATATGGCTGAAATAGAATGTTTTAGTAAACACAAGAAAAAATGGTCTTTAATCTGAATCACCTCATATATTTTTTAACACCAAAGCCATGAATAAAAGAGTGTGGGAGTAAAGACAAAATCTTATACAGACTGAAGTGAACGTTTACTTTGAAATAAGAGCAGGACCAATTTTTTTTTAGCAAACATAATATGCAACATTAACCTGTTCATAGAAGTCATTCTGATGAATTGACACATGTACCTGATTTTATACAAGAATGTGTGGTTAAATAGAAATGTATTCCCCGGTTAGATCTCTAGTCAGTGCCCCAAAAGAATAATGGGGCAAAGTAATTAAATTTAAATGATCCAAAATCCTCTGTAAAGTGCTGTAACATATGACTGTTATATTAAAGAATATAAATATTTCTAATAGTATTTTATTGTTCTCTGCTGTAACAATGTGCAAATTCTGATACATGTTAGGAAAAGATTTGTCTGTCACTACTCTGTGTGCATCACTCAAGGCAGTGACGATTTAATATCAGAAGTGCTGAAAAGCAGAAAGTGGCATAGTCACTAAAAAACTAAGAGAATGTAGCAAAATTTCTCTTGGTGTAAATTCTCTGCTAATATTTGCAGCTGTATTTTCCTCATCCAACAAATTTAAATTTTTGGTGAAAATGCTCCAAATTCTAACTTGTAAATATGCTCCTTTAACTGCCGCTATTAACTCTAGAAGCACAACACTAGTTAAAACTCCCCACGTGCCACTAATGTCGACGTATATATTTATATATACAGAGAATAAGCTTTAGTTTATTGCTAGTGACACTAAGGGCATTTTTATTTTAGCAATATCACCAATTTTTATTTAGCAAATAATCTAAGGATGCTAAGAAGCAAAATTTTACACACTTGTTTAAAAAATACACACATTTATTTTTAGAGAAAATATTAAATTTTTTTAAAAAAAATAAGTATTAAGTTGAAAAAAAAATAGACCTACATATTACACCTATAAGTGCGGGTAGCAGATCTCTGGTGATTATAAAGATAGTTTTGTTTTTTTTTTTAATTAAAAAAAAATTAAAAGTTGAGGTGCAAGGGATAAAAGTAAGTAAATACATTAAGGGGTACATTTATCAAACTGAGTTTAGAGCTTAATTCCTAAAAACTCACCCATTTTCTATTTAGGTCTATGGGATTTTTAGAAGCACATTTATCAGTGAAAGTTAGAGTTCACCATTTGATAAATATTTTTTCTAAATATCCCAAAGGAATGAATAGAACGTGGGTGAGTTTTTATTTGATGTATTAAGTTCTAAACTCACATTTTGCCAAATCTGCCCCTGTATGTTTTCTTTCTATAGTAATAACAAGCAACAAGAGCAATTAAAATGAAAGCTACACGTGAACAAAAAAAAAATCTGACTCACCCTTTACAAAAGGTGAGCTAGTCAGGAAGACAACAAAATTAAAGAATGAGTTCCTCAGTGGGTTAAGCTGTGAAACAAAAGTTCTATAGCCCTTAGGCAACCCAATGCCAGGAAACTGATGATTCATTCTATGCTCATCAAAGCTGTAATTGTGTTATCAACCCCCAAAGGACAAAAGAAATAAGGCTGTGCTACTTCATGAAACTTTACTTACCAGTCAGAGAAAATTACAGTTACATTAATTATGGCAAATAATAAAAACATTCATGCAAAATATATGGCCACTAAGCAAGGTGGGCCTTTCTGTATGTAACAGTTTGGAGCCAAGTTCTCTCTTCCTCCCATACATACAAACATATACATGTATAAAAATACTAAGTGACATAGCCCTTACACACAGCCCTTTACTGCACAATTTCCACAGGTAACCACAGTAGATATCACAGAATCCATGGTGAAAAAGTTGGTTGTTTGCACAGCCTTATTTCATAAATAACAAAAGACGACACAAAACTGGGGTGGTGGGATTGGAGTGCTCTTCATTATATAGGCTACATCAGTGCTGTCCAACTGGTGGCCCACGACCCCCCTCTGTGTGCCATACTCTGCCTGCCCTATGCTGCCTGTGTGTGCCATACTCTGCCTGCCCTATTCTGCCTGTGGGAGGTGAACCTGGCAGGGATTTGTTCTGGGAGTTTGTTAGCAGTTGGAAATAGCCATTAAATGGTCCCTAAGGTGTTTAAGTATGTGCTGGGGGTTTCTGTACTTTCCAAAGGGGAGGACGAGGCATTTAGATTTAAGGGTATTTCTTAATATGACATAATAGAATTCTTACACATATTCTTTCACATATGAATGATGGTTGATATCCGCACAGTGAGCATCAACCATTTGGTTTTTGCTGCACTACCACCATTAATGTGGGCTCTTAAAAGCTCTTGTGATAACATGGGTGTGGTTTGAAGTGGGTGCAGTTTTAAAAAGGGGAGTGGTCAAAACTGGCTTCCATTAGCAGTCCTCCACTATGTATGCTAGAGAAATTCTGACCCTCTGCACCACAGAATTTGGACAGCACTGGGGTACATCATGTTGAGGTAAGGCCCTTTAGGCAAGAGTTAATTCAGTGAGAAAAGGGTTTATCCTGTTAAAACTGATGGATGCGATTCAATTTGAGATGCAATTCAATTCAGAAAAACTTACCTCACTTTTTACATGTGAAAAATAATGGGAATGAATTAGGAGAAAAGCTTTTTCTCCTCAAATTGAATCTTGGTTATTAGTTTTCACGTGATATGCCATTACTTTTTCTTACTGAATTGAATATGGCCCTTTGAATCTTATAGGTGTCAGGTTTAAGACTTATACAAAGACAAAGTTTGTTACCACATATCTTCATGGGTAAATGTAAAATGAATTCCTGGCCTGCTATACCATTCAGCTCTAGGACAGGGAAGAACAATTCTTTAAACTATTTACAAATATTAATGAAAATATTTGATGCAGTTACACCTAATGTGTGATCGAATTCCCCTGGCACTACATTGTACTAAAAAGAATCACAATATCTTTTATTGACTATGTTCCACTTCTGGGGTGGCGAACATAAAAAATGAAGTTATAATGTGGGAGTTTTTGGATAAGCACCCTTTACACATTTGCACCAAAAAAGGTTAAACATTGTTTTCTCCATAGTTGTTTTTTTTTAATTTTTTTTTTATTTTTAGAAAGGGGAAATGTTGTATGATGTCACTTTAAAACTCTAGTTCCCTGAAAAGATTTTGCGTGTACATATGTGGGGTATGGTTGATCCACTCCCAGAGAGCAAAGAGAATGTCACAAAAGTATGAGGTTTAATCACAAATAATACAATTGTTCTGGGCATGGTCATTGCACCATAAGGATATGTGAAGGTAACAATTTTGCAAAGTGATGCAGAAATTTGTAAAAAAAAGTCACATACCACCAACATAAATGGGACACATAAAATAATTTGTGTTAAATAAAAGGGGAGGGGATCAGTACACACTGATGGTTGTTGGTACTTAGCACTGAGTTATAAAAGGGCCATAATGTAAAAGCAGAGCCAATAAGGCCATTAGTTAGACATCCAATCAGTAGTAACACATGGAAGCGCCTTTCCTTATGAGAAGCAGTCAATGGACTGAAGTATGAAATCAGAATAGACCAGATTTTCATTTACAATATCGACTAAAGGACAAAGACCAAAATAAATAATAGTAAATAGACACAAAAAAACTTGCAGAGTAGGACAAAAAAATAAAAACTTGTTGTTTCTGGGTTGTATAATTATTCAGTAAAACTGCCCTATCGGCATCTTTCCTTGAGCGATGCTATATTCTTAAAATATCCGAGAGTAAACAAGACATTAGATCAAAAAGATTCATGTTCCATTATCTTCCATTGCCTTGAACCTTGGGCCAAGATTTATTTCCAAAAATATTAAAAAAAATAAAAAGAACAGTTCCCAACCAAATGTGCAAGTAAGCAAAGACAAAGACCTACACAAGACAGACAGACTATTTTACTAGCAAGGCTTCTTTCTCATGCTAGTTGCCTATTTTTGTCCTATGACATGTCTGCTTCCTGCCCCTGTCTCGTACGAGGGAATGAGTAACGCTGTGTTTGTACACATATGTACACTACAGACAGCAGTTTTTAGCCTCCCAAATCACTGTTTCCACTTAACCTGACCCCAACTGATGTTTAATCAGCTACAGAATGAATCACAACACTTTATAATTAGAAAATCATTTTATGGCTGGGTTCGATGTGAGGATATCAAGTTCTTACAGTATTTTTTTCCCCTAAGTCTGCAACGTCATCACTGGAAAGATTTCTTTTGCACTGCTGATGCTGCCTCAGACACAGCCAGATTTAGCTGCACTCCCCAAATACTGTTATAGATCTGTGCTGGAAACAGTAAAGCAACCCAGTTAAAACTCTTTAGAAAAAGACAATGTACCCTGTTGTCTAACATATAAAAGAAAATATACAGAGAAACCTCAATTTTAGGTACCCTGATTTTTGTGGGCCCACCAATATATAATGCATAATACATTTTCCTGGAATATACACCTTTTCCTGGTCCTTCAAACCATAAAATGGGGGTTCTACTGTGTATTAACGGATTTCAACCCAGAATCTTTCAAGTTTGCTAATATGGGCAATAAAAGCTAACAGTGGCCTAAACTCCCCAAACTCTCCCAAGACCAATTTGACTTAATAGAACAAGAGTTCTCTGCTGAAGAAGTTACCAACGCCATTAGGAATTTAAAACCTGGTACTGCTCCTGGTATCGATGGCATACCCAATATTTATTATAAAAAATTCACGAAGGAGCTTACTTCCCACCTTATGCTGATGTTAAATAGCCTCAAGTTTGGAAGTACCTTACGACAGGAGTCCATCCAAGCAAAAATCTCAGCTATTCCCAAGCCCAACTCTGATCTATCAAACGTTAAGAACTACAGACCTATCTCAGTTTTGAACACAGATGTCAAACTACTAGGGAAAATAATGGCATATAGAATTAATACTGTATATACTCGAGTATAAGTCGATCCGAATATAAGCCAAGGTACCTAATTTTAAGGAAACTGGAAAAACCTATTGACTCGAGTATAAGCCAAGGGTGGGAAATGCAGCAGCTTCTAAGTTTCAATAATCAAAATTAATAATAAAAAAACAACAAAACACAAATACAAGAGTACAGGAGTACAGATAATATTTCTTAGGTAGGTCATATAAACTCTGTCAAAATGACATTATTGCCAAAGCTTCTTTACCTGTTTCCCACTCTCCCCATCTTTATCCCGAAAACAGATTCGCACAAATTCGAGTTTCATATCATAAAGTTTACAAGGAACAAGAAGCCCCCAAGAGTTAATAAGCATATACTACTTTGCCCTTGAACAAAAGGAGGACTGGCTCTACCGAATTTACTCTTTTATTACAAGGCAGCACAATTAGCACAGATCCCTCCACAACATGCACAAACAGATACACCTCACTGGGTCTCCCTGGAATCCCACTTTTCCCACCCTTTCTCCCCAGCAAGTCGGATATGGAGTTCAATGTAGCCCTTGCCTACTAACATTGAGAATTTGGGACTCCACTGCTAAATTTCTATCCCTCTGTTCTGCTCATACACCAGCTGCTCCATTTCTGGGTAATCCCAAATTCTCAATTCTGACCTATTTACATGGTGGACACTTAACAAAAAGTGGGCAATTGGACACCTGTTAACTAGATCTGGTCCCTTTGTACCGCAAGCCTTTACTGATAAACATATACATATATGGTTCCTTCCTCTGAAGTTTGCCTCCAGATTCTGGATCCTTCTCATACCTTACCAGTGTTTTTCCTGTTTGTTTGTTTGTTGGCTTGGAAGTGATATAGTTTCTCTTTAACCATTCTGGTATTTGGGCTGACCACAATGCTACCACCATGAAAGAAAATGTGTAGAAAGGCTTCAGCTTCAGTTTATAGCACACATAGTCAATATTAGCATGTCTAAGCTGAATGTGCTACTGCACAAGTGGCATTGTACACCGCCTGCATACACTAATACTAATGCCCTTCTCAGTAACTTATTAGTACTAGCCCCAAGACAGAATTACTTTTAAGCATAATCGGGTACATTTTAATCCATTCATAGTTTCTGAATTTAACAGATATTTGTAAACTCTGACGTGATCCATTCAAATTGTTCAAAGTCTTCCGTATTGCTAAGAGAGAAATAATGACTCATGTTATCATACATACTGATGAGTATGGTGCCACCAAGTGGCTCTCATAGGAGACAACCAATGCATGAAAAAAACATGTTTTATGCCAAAGAATTTCACAACTAGAAGGGTAATGAAGTAGATGAGATGTTTGGACATTTTAATTTGGCTGTCTCCATTACATTTGCATTTTAAAAACCTCTAAAACACACTTAATAAATATTGACATTTTTAATTCTTTTGCATTGAACATTGTAACTAGTAATAATTTGCCTCTGGGTTACAATGGCAAAATCTTTCCAAATCACAACCCCAAAAAAGGCATAGATTATGAATGTGGATTGAGGCTGTGGACTGAACATTATAATAAGAACACCAATGACTTTAAATAGTCGCTGTCCTCCACTATGTGAAATGCACATTTAAAAAAAAAAAAAAAGTATTACCAAGAAAAAGTTTTTTTAAAAATGAAGCATCTTTCTTAGTCATAGTGGCATCTCATCCTGTTGCAATTTCAGTTAGATTTAATAACAAATTTATCTAAAAATATTACTGCTCATACACAGATAGGCTTCTAATTGAGTTTTAACCCTATCTTCTATATAGGGACAAAAACTTCTCTCTCCAATATCTTATCTTTTTTTTTTTTTACTCTAGAAAAAAACTCTTCTGGCTGAGAACAACTTTGGGTCATATACGTTGCCCATACACAATTCACATGGCCCCATACTAATCTGATTGGTAAGGTTGACCTAACATCATAGGTGTCAATATAGCCCCAAAAGCCCCTACAATCTACAGAAATGACAGTTAAATATTCTTTAAATCTTCTCTAAAAAGTAGTACAGGTATGGGATCCCTTATCCGGAAACCCGTTATCCAGAAAGCTCCAAATTACGGAAAGCCTGTCTCCCATAGACTCCGTATTAATCAAATAATTCAGAATTTTAAAGCTGATTATCTTTTTCTCTGTAGTTATAAAACCTTACCTTATAATTGATCCCAAATAAGATATAAATAATCCGTATTGGATGCAAAACAATCTTATTGGGTTTAATTAATGTTTATTTGATTTTTTAGTAGACTTGAGGTGTGGAGATCCAAATTACGGAAAGACCCCTTATCCGGAATACCCTTGGTCCCGAGCATTCTGGATAACGGGTCCTATACCTGTAATATATTACCTTTTGGAAGGAAATACGTATGTTAGACTAACTGCAGTACCAATAAGTCACACAAGATGGCAATACAGCTTTACAATATGCGTGCTTAAATATAAATATAGGTAAAGCAGCACACCAGTAGGTTTTTTTTCTGTTCACTCAAAATTAAGACTACATTTATGTCACACAGAGAGCTTAGTAGCCGTTAACAGTAGGTAGCTAGAAGGTTTCATTGCCTTTTAGGGGAAAACATAGGCTAATTAACAAAAAAAAAACAACTTATTTTAGCCATCTTGA
Organism: Xenopus tropicalis; assembly: GCF_000004195.4. Taxonomy (NCBI): domain Eukaryota; kingdom Metazoa; phylum Chordata; class Amphibia; order Anura; family Pipidae; genus Xenopus; species Xenopus tropicalis. The sequence continues at coordinate 91,355,195 of NC_030678.2, read as the reverse complement.
AATAATTTGCACTTATCTTACTGTGTGCCATATAAAAGCCATTGGTTACTACATAACATTTCTCTTATGGAGTTAAGGAGCATTTTTATAATGAAAAAACCCTGATTCAAAAAGCACACATTTTTTTCCTCAACCACTAGCTAATTAACGAAAAAACTTGGACAGAATAATTGTGGGCAAGGATTTAGCAATTCTCAACATGTGTGCAGAAATATTACTTCTGATATAACTATAATGAGCACACTTGTACCTAGGTACAGCAGATCTATAAGGTAAATGGCACATGTTGTATCTATATGCATCCATCCATCAATCTACTTTACTCTTTTTCATGGTTGGTGCTGTCCAAGGATATATTCTTATCTCTATCAATCCATCTATGTATCCATCTTGCTATAGCATCGGTGTATCAATTTATCGTGCTCTGCCCATCTGTCTAGTATCTATTACCTTTGTAGTGTATTTGCTTAGGGGGTTAAAAGCAATAACAACCAAAATAAATTAAACCAATTAAACAGGTATAATAGATATATAAATAAACATGACACAAATATAATAATTATAATATAAAAACATTTTGAAAGTTTCTCCCAAAGTGATAGCATATTAACCATTTTGGTAACTTTAATGTATTTTATTATAGAATTTGAATTGTATTAAAAGGGAAAACACAATGCAGGACAAGAAGTTGCCTCTAGAAGGCTAACGTGCAATATGTCTATTTTGAATACAACTGCACATCTAAAATAAGAGCAAAACAGCCTTGGGTTGCTTAAAAATAGAGAAGGATAAGTGGTTAACTCAGCAAGATCATGTAATATTTAATGATCTTGTTGAAGCAACAGCTGATTTAGTAAAAGAAAATACTTCTCAGAAGATTAAACACAGATTTCTTATTGTGAACTCAGGCTGGAATCATACCCAGCAAGAGTGGTTTATTAATAGGTTATTTGGCAGATTACGTTTATGATGCAACAAGACAGACATAGGCCCACAGGGAGAAGAGAAACTCCAGTCAGTAGGCAGTGCCTCTCACAATGCTAATGGACAAATAATTAAACAGCTCAAAGCAAAAGATAATTTGTGGCAACAAGCCTGTGACCTTTTTACATTTAGGTAGAACAGTGGAAATTTAAAAGTAAAGCATAATTAAATTCTGTAGTTTAACCATTACTTATTCAGTGCTCAAGTCATCACATGTTCAGGCCCGTGTAAAGTTTGCCAATGACCATCTGGATGATCCAGAGGAGGCATGGGAGAAAGTCATGTGGTCAGATGAGACCAAAGTAGAACTTTTTGGTCTAAACTTCACTCGCGGTGTTTGGAAAAATAAGGATGAGTTGCATCCCAAGAACACCATCCCTACTGTGAAACATGAGGGTGGTAACATCAAGCTTTGGGGGTGCTTTTCTGCAAGGTGGACAGGACAACTACACTGTATTAAGGAGAGGATGAATGGGGCCATGTATTGTGGGATTTTGAGCAACAACCTCCTTCCCTCAGTCAGAGCATTGAAGATGGGTCATGGCTGGGTCTTCCAACATGACAATGACCCCAAGCACACAGCCAGGATAACCAAGGAGTAGCTCCATAAGAGGCATATCAAGGTTCTGTAGTGGCCTAGCCAGTCTCCAGACCTAAATCCAATAGGAAATCTTTGGAGGGAGATGAAACTCCGTGTTGCTCGGCAACAGCCCCAAAACCTGACAGATCTAGAGGAGTGGGCCAAAATCCCTGTTGCAGTGTGTGCAAACCTGGTCAAGAACTACAGGAAACGTTTGACCTCTGTAATTGCAAACAAAGGCTTCTGTACCAAATATTAACACTGATTTTCTCAGGTGTTCAAATATTTATGTGCAGCAGTGCAATATAAATACATTCTTTAAAAATCATACAATGTGATTTCCTGAATTTTTTTTTTAAATGCTGTCTCTCACAGTGGGAATGCACCTACAATGTGAATGTCAGACCCCTTAATGAGAACTCAATAGGAGAACTTACAAAATCGCAGGGTGTTCAAATACTTAAGTTGTCAACCAGATGCCAACCACTCAACCCTAATCTTTACAGACAAAACAAGGGTGACTTAAATGGAATGTTAACCTTGAATAGCTGTCTGAATATAAACAGGTGTGTTATTTACTATTGGGGATGGATTTTAAAATAAAGCATTTTTAAGATAACCAACATGAAAACTGTGCTTCATCAATCCTGAGGTTTATAAGATTTCCACTTAACCAGAGGGTTTCAGAATCCCTACTTGTGTTAACAGATCCTGCCCATAGGATACACTTAAAGGAGAAAGAAAGGTAAAAACTAAGTAAGCTTTATCAGAAAGGTCTATGTAAATACAGCCATAAGCACTCACAGAAACGCTGCACTGACTTCTCTGAAAAAAGATTTCTTGTGTCTGTAATTCCTGTGCCACAGATATGCAGCTTTCTGTTCTCTGCTCTTTCCAGCTCCCCCCTCCCTCAAGAATGCTAAGAACTCATTCCCCCCCCTTAGGAATGTGGATCTGAGCAGGAAGCTGACTCATGGGGGCTGATTTACTAATTCACGAATCCGAATCCCGAATGGGAAAAAATCAGATTGGAAACTAACATTTTGCAACTTTTTCGTGAATTGTTGTGACTTTTTCGTGAATTGTCGCAACTTTTTCGTAGCCGTTACGACTTGTGCGAATTGTCGCGACTTTTTTGTAGCTGTTACGACTTGTGCAAATTGTCGTGACTTTTTCGTAGCCGTTACGACTTGCGTGAATTGTCGCGACTTTTTCGTATTGAGCGCTAGTAAACGGCGGGCAAACCTTTCCAATTTTTTCGCGACGGCTACGAAAAAGTAGCGTCACTTTGCACAAGACGTAACGGCTAAGAAAAAGTCACGACAATTTACGAAAAAGTCTTGGCGGCGAAAAAAACGCAAAATACCGATCATTACGAAAAAAACGCATTCGGACGCTTTCGATCCGTTTGTGGATTAGTAAATCGGCCCCATAGTCTTACTAACTGAGCATGTTCACTTAGTCTGGGTGTCTGTGCAGGAGTAAGGCATTATGGGAAATTTCTTTACACAGCTTACCGTTTTTTCTTCCTGTTTGGCTTCTGATCTTCTGAACAGGTGAAATATGGGGAGACTTAAGGGCACTATTGAGACAACTGAAGGTATGCCTGCAGCTTGAGATTAACTCTTTACTAGCCTTTCCTTCTCCTTTAAAGGAAGTGAAGGCACAAAGCGCTACTATGTAAGCCCTTTTCCTGTCCCATTTCATTGTATATCACTTAGCTGATTAGCTGAATTTAGCTAGCCAACTGTATCAAAGACAAGCAAATAAACTAGAATGGAGGGGTCATAAGCTTCATGCCTGATCAGTTTAATCACCGCTCAGTACTATACAGATTTCACTAAAACAACCCTGATGGAGTACTGTGAGAAACCTCAGGATGGAAAAGTGCAGCTTCAATTGCTGTTATTGGGGCAAGTTTACAAGTTTTTTAATGACTGCTGTTGTTGTTCGTATTCAGAGTTGTCTGAAGATGAACGTTCTCTTTAAATCTTACTAGCTAGAATGACTGACACTGAACAAAACAGTATGATAAAATGACTAAAGGGTCAGCAAAGACTTTTGCAGGAAGCCCTCTCATTTAAGGTTGGAACTAATCCATACTACATTACAAAGCGGCACCAGTAGCTATCCACATGCTTTTCAAGCAACTTCTTATTAGTATCCAGGAGATCCACAATGCGCTTCTTTCAAACCAGAATATTATTAGTTTTCTACATTGACAAGTTGGAGGAAAAACACTCAGACATACAGAGAGAACATACAGACTCCTTGAACCTTGCAGATAGGGTCTAAGGCAGAACTCAAGACCCCCAGCACTGCAAAGCAGCAGTGCCAACCACTATACCACCGTACCAACTACCAACTGTTTCTGGGACCAAAAAACACATTCTGATGTGTATGTTATAATGTTATACTATTCTAAAACATTAATATTTAGTATATTTAATATACATTGTATACAGTAGAGAAAAAACTCTGTGACATAATGATACTCTGTAGTGCTACAGTTCTGCACCTTTTATTAATCTGAACAAGTAAAAAGGGTCACCATTAGCAATGCTTGGGCCCCCAGGCATCCCCAATTATTAGCTCACCAATTATCAATGGGGTCCATATGGAAAATGCTCTTCATATGCATGGCCAACCCTCTGACCTGCACCAGCCACTTTCAAATTATGCCAAAACCTGCCCATGATACAATCACATGACTCCCTCACAAGACCAGTCCCTTTTTAGACCTGCAAATTGCTTTACAACTCCCCCTTTGCCATGGGGCACCTGACTGCTGTAGCACCTGATGGCAGCCTTGAGTATACATATATACAGAGAACAGGTTAACTTAATGTTAAACCAAAACCATTCTTACTACAGTTATGAGGTTTATAATCTGTAACATTTAGGGTCTGAGTTATCTGTAGGAAAAGGAAAGTTTGGGTCAGGGGGGATACCAATTTGCTCTTACACCTGATCAGTACTTCTCTTCTTTAAAAAGAACACCATCCTGTGTTAGATTACAGTTAGGCTGCTGCCATCTTTCACCAGCTTCAAGGTTATCCCCGCCTTAGTCGGACTTTTAGATTCAGTGCATGCACTCTCTCTTTACTGAAAAGTTCTGTATTGTGCCGGTGCCAAGTCTGAACAGGCACAGGGGATGCCACAGGGGAAAGCTAAGAAAGATGTTAGCAGTCCTCAGTTTGCTGATTACAGTCACTAGGGGGTACCTAATAAATTTCTACCTTCCCTCCCAGTGACTCAAGCTTTAGGAGGCTATGGTATTAAAAACTGACTTACCAAATAAAGTAGAAAGGTATGAAGACCTGTTCCGAGTCCAACCGAGGACAGTATTCCTAAGCCTACCCAGTAGGCACACCATAAACATTTTTTCTCAACATACTGCACATACTGAAAAACAGGGAAAAAACTGCAATAAATTATGATTGAAGATAAAAATGTTGTACATTTAATTGTTTCAAAATAACAGAAGCAGATGGCATATTATATATATATATATATATATATATATATATATATATTTTTTTTTTTTTTTTATTATTATTAGCATTTATTTATAAAGCGCCAACATATTCCGCAGCGCTGTACAATAAGTGGGTTTCATACATTAGACATACAGAGTAACATATAAAGCAATCAATAACCGATACAAGAGGTGAAGAGGGCCCTGCCCAAAAGAGCTTACAATCTACAAGTGTATATGTGTGTGTTTAAGGGGCTGTAAACCCATCTATAACACTGCACCACAGTGCCCTCTAGATTTTCTATGGAAGCTGCTGGAAAATATAATTATAGATGCAAACAAATTCACTATTGAGAATTCTACTGACCAAAAAACTTTATTATAAATGCAAAATAATCCACCAGGGAGAATACCAATTCCCAACTCTATGTAAGGCATCTTGCGGTTATCTTACAGATAGAGATAATTATGTCATTTTATTCTTCATTATATTATACAGGAACCAAAAATGGGAATAAAGGGCAGACTTGTTAAGTACTGGGAAACTGTGCTTAAATCTTCCAACTCCAATTGCAGGAACAAAGCCAGATTTAAATGAGATCTGCTGGGCTTCTCATTGGAGCATTTTTTGCATTTATAAAGTAGTTGTCGACTGTGAAGATTTGGGGAAAGTTTTTTATTATTGCAATATTGCTTTAAGAATACAACCCTGATGTTGCTACAGCTACCTGCATGCATCAACCATCATTATATATTACATTATTCTGGGATTTGCAGTCCAGCAACAACTGAATAAAGATTGGTTGAGTGGTGCTGTGCAGCAGGGTTTACAACCCTTTTTAAAAAAAAAAATAATAATAAATATACTTAACATTATGTATGTTGTTTTTGCTTTGTTTTTTCATGAAGTGATCTACTTACCTATAGTTTTTAAACAGATATTTGTGAGAAAAGTGCATATTTACCCTTTTGCTTTATTAATAGAGCACCTTCTGTTATAGTAAAAGTAATTAAACAAATACCTGCATCATTAGACAATTTGGTGTGGGTGGGATGAACAAGCTTGGGACCACTAAAGTTATTCAGGAAGCTTAAGTCACCTAGTTTTTCATGTGAAGAATAATCCATACTAAGGAGAAAATCCCTTGTTATACACAATAAAAGAAGAAAGGATTGTGCAACTGAAGTTACCTTTAACATTATTTTTTTAACGTGCATGTCTTTTTTTCAATTTTGCCAACCTTCATTCTTTCCAACCTGGGGGCTGGGAGAAAAAGCTGCCACATGAAGCAGTTAAGGGGGTACACAACTGACTTGGCAGTACAAATTTTAACAAAATGTAAGTGCTAAGTGAGCTCATATCTCGTGCATTATATGTCAATGGCATGAGCCCTCTTATTCTGTCAAGGGCCTATTTTCTATAGAAGGACATGAGGCACATGCCTAAGGTTCAAGTGAGGGGCTTTGGGTGCACATAAAGAAAAGATGATTGTCGGACAAGAAGGACGGACAAGGGAGGCCTACACCGAGCAACATTAGATGGGGTTTTCCAGATAAGCCATCTTTCTGTAATATGGGTTTGCACACCTTATGGGGCTGATTTACTAACCCACGAATCCGACCCGAATTGGAAAAGTTCCGACTTGAAAACGAACATTTTGCGACATATTTCGTATGTTTTGCGATTTTTTCGGATTCTGTACGAATTTTTCGTTACCAATACGATTTTTGCGTAAAAACGCGAGTTTTTCGTATCCATTACGAAAGTTGCGTAAAAAGTTGCGCATTTTTCGTAGCGTTAAAACTTACGCGAAAAGTTGCGCATTTTTCAAATGCGCAACTTTTCGCGTAAGTTTTAACGCTACGAAAAATGCGCAACTTTTTACGCAACTTTCGTAATGGATAGGAAAACTCGCGTTTTTACGCAAAAATCGTATTGGTAACGAAAAATTCGTAAAATTCGCAAAACATACGAAAAAAATCGCAAAATACCGATCATTACGAAAAAAACGCAATCGGACTCCATTCGACCCGTTCGTGGGTAAGTAAATCAGCCCCTATATCTGCTAAAAAATAATTTAAACGTTAAATAAACCTAATATTTTGTTTTGCTCTGGAAAGGATTAATTATCTCTTAGCTGGGATCAAGTACAGGGTACAGTTTTATTATTACAGAGAAAAGGGAAATCATTTGTAAAATTATTTGGTTATAATGGAGTCTAAGTGAGATTGCCTTTCTGTAATTTGGAGCTTTCTGGATAAGTGGTTTCCAGATAATAGATCCCAAATAATCCTATATATCATTTTCTGTTTAGGGTTAATTTCTGGAGAATCCATTATTTTCTCCATCTCCACTGATTCTAGATATACCTTTTTGAATATGATGCCAGCAACATCTTTAAAAAAAGTTGAACCAGGGGCATGTTTTTCACTGTGTTGCACCACCTATTTTTAAACAACACCCATTTTTGCCTGATATAGGATTTCAGCTACTTAACAGTCAGGCTCTCTCCATTTTTCAACATAATGAGTTCAGGTATGGGACCTGTTATCCAGAATGCTCGGGACCTGGGGTATTCTGGATAATGGACTTTTCTGTTATTTGGATCTCCATACCTTAAGTCTGCTAAAAATCATTTAAATATTGAATAAACCCAATAGGCTTGTTTTGCCTCCTATAAGGATTAAATATATCTAAGTTGGGATTAAGTACAAGGTTCTGTCTTATTACAGAGAAAAAGGAAATCATTTTCAAAAATCAAAATTATTTGCTAATAATGAGTCTATGGGAGACAGCCTTTCCGTAATTCGGAACTTTCTGTATAATTGGTTTCCGGATAACGGGTCCCATACCTGTAAAATGTTTTTAACAGTTCTGGACTGTAGGAAGGCAAGTTTTGCACCCGGACTATCTATTGTCTTGCCAAAATAAGCAAGGGTTTCCCTGAAAAAAGACATTGTCTGGATGGCAGCATGTGTGCCTCCAAAATCTGTACATATCATTCAGAATTAATGGTGCCTTCCCAGATATGCAAGCTACCCATGCCATGGTAATTAATGCACCCCTTATACCATAACAGATGCTGGATTCTGCACTGATATCAAGCCGAGTGGTCCTTCTTTTTAACACAAAGGATGCAGTGTCCATAATTTCCAAAAAGATTTTTACATTTTTTGATTTGTTAGACCACAGCACAGTTTTCCACTTCAACTTATTATCCCCAAGCAGTCATTTCCTCTACAGAACTGTGTCTGTTTTTAATGCAGTGCCGCCTAGGGGCTAAAGATCACAGACATCCTATATTGGCTTTTGGCCTTTTCCCTTGTGTAAAGAGATTTCTCTGGATTCTCTGAATCTTTTAATGTTATTATGTACTGTGGATAATGAAATCCCTACATTTATGATGAAGAATGTTGTTCTAAAATTGTTGCAATATTTGCTTGCCCCTCCTCATCTTTACTTCTTTGTTGACTTTACTTAATTTGACTTTTTGTTGCCCCTCTCAACTTCTTTGAAACATGTGGCTTGCATCCAATTCAAATAAGAATATATATTCTAAACAATAATTATGGTGTCTTTGTACTATTGGCAATTAAAAATAGTGTTTAATAGCAATTTGTAAATAATTTCATTCTCTTTTATTTTACACTTTACACAGTGACCCAACTTTTTTGAAAACAGGTTTGTAAAACAGAACTGCCATTTTAAGTATCTGATATATTTGTTTATAATATTTGTTTTGCCAAAAGATACAATGTTATCTATATACTGAGTAAACTAAGTCCTCTTGAAGCAGATTGCTTTGCAAAACCATGATACGTGTGTGCCAGCTCATGCCATGCTCTTGGAGAATGAGAAGTGAAAAACATACCTGTTGATGTGTTCCTTCTATATAATACGCTACTGAAAGAACTGCAAGCAGCAATAAAACAGACACCACCATCATCCGACGGTGCCATAATCTTAAGAGGAAACAAAATATGTCCAAGTGTTAGAAACTTAAGTGCAGCATCAGAACATAAAGCAATGAGTGATGATCATAAGTAAAGATAAGGGCTTTAACTATGCTTTAAATATTACATTACAAGAAAAAACATTTTATTATTGAGCCAGCCCTATTTTAGACTGGTTGGCTACAGGATGCTTCAGTAAATGATTATTTTTCATTTAGCATGATATGCTCCATAGGACATGATACTGGTAGTAGCTATGTTTTGTTTTTACTGTGGCTCAGGCATTCAAATCTTTTTTTGGGACAGGAACAATTTAGAGGTTTAAAAAAATATATCAGAACAATATAGAAACATAAATAGAATATAAATAAAAATATAATAGAAAATATACATATAAAGAAAATATAAAACAGTATAAACTGAGTGATTACAGTCTTAGGCCAGGCCCCCATAGGTGATTAAATCGAAAGCCAGTGAACAACTAAAATCTAACAGCAAAATAAAAAATATTTGTAATATTAGTTAGTTAATGTAATCTATAAAGGCTGGAGTAAGCAGATGTCTAACATAATAGCCAAAACTTTCATGCCTGCTTTCAGCTCTCTAACCTCTTAGTCAGTGACTATGGGACATAACTGTCAAGTTAGTTTGTGAGCAACAGGTCAGATTTAAAAGCATACTAACTGATTATGTCCCATATGCCCCCAGTGTAGTGCTCTGGCTATTATGTTAGAAATCTGCTCATTCCAGCCTTTATAGATTACATTTTTGCCTAACTAACTATATTGAAAACATTTATTATTTTGCGCAGTCTATCCATTTTCATTTTTACACTGAACTGCTCTTTTAATCCTGCTAAAGAGTCTCTAGGCTGGGTCTGACAAAAAGGAATTTCCTTACACCTGACATATTTACCAGCCTGAAACTCATAGATGTACAAGTAGAAATTTGTCTTTGCATTAAGTATTTTGTTACTATGCCTATTTTAATTGAAATGTCTTAAGTAAGGATTTTTTATGACCATCTAACCCAATATATTGCTGTTTATTGATCTTATTCACTAATAAGAGCACAATGTAAATTTTTACTTGATTATGACATACATGCAACAGTCACAAGTTTATGGCACATGATAGTGCATAGCTCAGCGTGCTACAAAATTTAACTTGTAGTACATTTAAATGATAAAAACTGTTAATTTAGAAGCTTGTCATGCATTTCCAGCTTTCTAACATCAGCAGTTTTCCACCACTCTCAGAGCACTTTAATATCCTTGTGCTGATATGCAATGTTCAAAGGTTCTAGTGACAAAGTCTTCTTAAATGTGGCAAGACCTGTTGACAGATTTCAACATAAGCTGCATTCTGAAGATAATGAGCTGGTCAGCAAGACTAATTTACTCAGATAAAACATTACAAACTTATAATTCTTACAACTTACAAACAAGAGAACAAATAAACTTTACATATTCACCTTATGCTCCAATCCTTCAAGGTTATTAGGACTTCGAGAATAAAATACTGTAAGGTAATTAGTGGTTTTCTCCAGAGAACAATACTTTGTCTTTCTTCTCTGTCCCTGCTCTTCCTATCACTCAAAAAGGAGGGGTCTGAAAAAAACAAGTAAGCATAATTATCTTAAACAGATACTTATTATTGTTTTAAAGGGGCGGTTCACCTTAATTAGCCAAAAATGTAACCTATAAAGGCTGGAGTGAGCAGATATAATTTGATAGCCAGAACACTACTTCCTCCTTTACAGCTCCCTAACCTCTTGGTTAGTCAGAGACTTGAGGGGGGCCCCATGAGACATAACCGTTCAGCAGACAGTTATGTCCCATATGCAGCCCCCCAACTCGCTGATTGGTTACCAACTTTTAACAGTTTAAGGAGTTACAAAGTAAGAAAAAGAGTTCTGGCTATTATGTTAGACATCCTTTCACTCCAGCCTTTATTTTATGGAATACCCCATTCCTAGACCTTTGAAACTGGTTTTTCTTACCTTTCCTCTTCTTAATCTTTCCAGCTTTTTAATAGGGGCCACAGACCCTCCAAAGCTAAAAACTAATCTTCTGTGAGGCTACAATTGTTACTTTTTCTTACTTATCTTTCTATGTAGACCCTCTTCTATTCATATTCCCAACTCTTGTTTAAACCGCTACCAGGTTGCTAGGGTAAACTATAACCTAGCAACCAGATAGCTGCTGAAATATGAAACTGGAGAGCTGCTGAACAAAAAACTTACTTACTGCAAAATATAAAATTAAAACCAACTGCTGATTTTTCCATCGGGTACAAGCTCTTTGCCAGGGAAGAGCTGCAACTTAATGATGATGGTGCAGCTGCTTTTTTGTGAAAGGATGGCTAGAGGGTTGATGAAGGATTTTAAACTAGCCATGGAAAGGTATAGTAATTCTGCAAAAGATAGGGAAGATCAGGGTCGGGGCATGATAAGATTACACTGGAGTGGAGAAGTGAATGAGGACATCATAAATGTCAGGGAGGAAAACAAGTTATGTGAAAACTATAAGAACTGATACAAAGGTTAAGGGCTCTGGCACACGGGGAGATTAGTCGCCCGCGGCAAAAATCCCTGTTCGCGGGCGACTAATCTCCCCGAGTTGCCTACCCCTGCCATCCCCCCGGCGAACATGTAAGTCGCCGGTGGGATGGCAGACGCGGCGGGGCGATTTCAGGAAATCGCAGAAAAAGACTCGCGAACAGGGAGTTTTGCCGCGGGCGACTAATCTCCCCGTGTCCAGAGCCCTAAATATAGGTTTACTAACGCAAGAAGCTTAACGGGTAAAATGGAAGAGCCGAAGTTAATTAAACTGAATGAGAAATATGATGTCATTGGCACTGCTGACACATGGCTGAGCAGTAAATATAGTGGGCTGTTCTTTATTTTGGAGGGATAAGGGAAACAGAAAAAGAGTAGGGGTATGTCTTTATGTTAACCATGATCTGAAACCTAGCCTAAAGAACAAAGCTGTATAGTCAAATAACAGGGCTGAAAGCCTTATCGGTTGAACTTTCTTCAACAAAGAAAGACACTCCGCTCCTCTAGCAAACAAAAAAGGGTGCAAATTTGGGGTTATTATGTACTCAGTTCCTCTTTTTCCTGTAAATATCTGGTCCTTCACTATTTGTTTTGGTTAACCAAATATTTAAAAATAAATATTCTAGTCAAACATAAGGTAAGTTGTATTTTAGGTGTTGTCATCAATTAAAATCCATAATCCAATCAACATAAATTTTAAGATTTAAGTTATAAAATGGAAAATACGAACCACCAAGCATTATAAGAAAAAATGGCAATAAGGCATTGGTGTGGATGTGGTATTCTATCCCTTCATTTAATCAACTAGCTAAGCAGTAACATTCATCGGCAATTTAGTTAAGATATCAACAAATCAAAAAATGTAAAAGAAAAAGCACACACTAAATAGTCTTAAAGTACAAATCCAAACAACTATTTTTGCACAGAAAGTGCATATGTCAGTAATGAGGCTAGCCAGACCTGCTGCAGTGGTTGGAGTCCGAGCATAAAATCATTATTGTCATTGTTGTGTGCCTGTGCTTGTGCACACAAAATAAATATATATTGTGTAAGTTACCAAATAATAAATGTATGCAATTTTGTTCTTGCACAGGCCTTTATATAGCACCACACACATTTAGGGGCCCATTTATCAAAGTACAATTGCTTCTGAATACAAAAAAATCGTATTTTTTTTTTTAATTTAAGTTTTCATACTGTGTTTGCGTATTTTTTGAGACTTTTTCATACTTTGCAACAAAAGCACGACAAGTTGTGCAACAGAATCGTATTTGTACAGTCGTTCGGATACGAAAAATTTGTGACTTTCGAATCGCCGAAACGATATTATCGTGACTAATACAATTTTTCCGTAAGCATTTTTGTGACATTTCCGATCATCAGAAATTATCGTCCGAATTTTACCCATTTCGGGATTCGAACTCGTACTTTGGTGAATCAGCCCCTTAGTATACTGTTTCTAAAAAGCTGTACAAAAGAACATTTCTTGCAATAAAAACCTATTACAGTAAAATAAGAAAGAATACTAAACAACTCTGTGACATGTTTCAAGAGATTTAGCTGCAGTTTATGAATCAATAAAATTAGAATGATCCAATTCAGTTGCAAGAATACATAAATATATATCTGGCTTACCTTGAAAGCTTCCATTGTTTTGTTCTTTAGCCATTCCAACACGCCTCTGTTCACAATCAGTGCCATTCTCTGCCATTTCCTATGCCACCTTGTCTTGTGACTCTTACATAGAAGGAAAAAAACAAATACGTGTCATGGCTGGTTTGATAATAGGAATAGTAATACAGCATACCAAAATAAATTTTAGATTGCACTGCTCATGTCAAATAAAAGTAATAAGCAGCTTGAATGAAGAAATATGTTGTGATGTCTGCTGATACTGTTAAAGGAACAGTAACACCAAAAAATGAAAGTGTATAAAAGTAATGACAATATATTGTACTGCTGCCCTGCATTGCTACAACTGGTGTGTTTGCCTCAGAAAGACTACTATAGTTTATATAAGTAAGCTGCTGTGTAGCCATGGGGGCAGCCATTCAAAGGAGAAAAGGCACAGGTTACTTAGCAGATAACAGATAAACCCCCATTATATTGGGCTTATCTACTAGTTATCTGCTATGTAACCTGTGCCTTTTCTCCTTTTTTCCAGCTTGAATGGCTGCCCCCATGGCTACACAGCAGCTTATTTATATAAACTATAGTAGTCTTTCTGAGGCAAACACACCAGTTGTAGGAATGCAGGGCAGCAGTACAAACCGGATTCCAAAAACAAAACACTAAACAAATTGTGAATAAAAACTGAACGCAATGATATGGAGGTGCCAACTTCTAATATTTTATTCAGAATAAAACATAAATCACGGAACAAAAGTTTAAACTGAGAAAATGTACCATTTTAAATATGTTGATTCAGAATTTCATGGTGTCAACAAATCCCAAAAAAGTTGGGACAAGTAGCAATAAGAGGCTGGAAAAAGTTAATTTGAGCATAACGAAGAGCTGGAAGATCAAATAACACTAATTAGGTCAATTGGCAACTTGATTGGGTATAAAAAGAGCTTCTCAGAGTTGCAGTGTCTCTCAGAAGCCAAGATGGGGAGAGGATCACCAATTCCCACAATGTTGCGCAGAAAGATAGTGGAGCAATATCAGAAAGGTGTTACCCAGCGAAAAATTGCAAAGATTTTGCATCTATCATCATCAACTGTGCATAACATCATCCGAAGATTCAGAGAATCTGGAACAATCTCTGTGCGTAAGGGTCAAGGCCGTAAAACCATACTGGATGCCCGTGATCTCCGGGCCCTTAAACGACACTGCACCACAAACAGGAATGCTACTGGTAAAGGAAATCACAGAATGGGCTCAGGAATACTTCCAGAAACCATTGTCAGTGAACACAATCCACCGTGCCATCCACCATTGCCAGCTGAAACTCTACAGTGCAAAGAAGAAGCCATTTCTAAGCAAGATCCACAAGCTCAGGCGTTTTCACTGGGCCAGGGATCATTTAAAATGGAGTGTGGCAAAATGGAAGACTGTTCTGTGGTCAGACGAGTCACGATTCGAAGTTCTTTTTGGAAATCTGGGACGCCATGTCATCCGGACCAAAGAGGACAAGGACAACCCAAGTTGTTATCAACGCTCAGTTCAGAAGCCTGCATCTCTGATGGTATGGGGTTGCATGAGTGCATGAGGCATGGGCAGCTTGCATGTCTGGAAAGGCAGCATCAATGCAGAAAAATATATTCAGGTTCTAGAACAACATATGCTCCTATCCAGACGTCATCTCTTTCAGGGAAGACCCTGCATTTTTCAACAAGATAATGCCAGACCACATTCTGCATCAATCACAACATCATGGCTGCGTAGGAGAAGGATCCGGGTACTGAAATGGCCAGTCTGCAGTCCAGATCTTTCACGTATAGAGAACATTTGGCGCATCATAAAGAGGAAGGTGCGACAAAGAAGGCCCAAGACGATTGAACAGTTAGAGGCCTGTATTAGACAAGAATGGGAGAGCATTCCTATTCCTAAACTTGAGAAACTGGTCTCCTCGGTCCCCAGACGTCTGTTGAGTGTTGTAAGAAGAAGGGGAGATGCCACACAGTGGTGAAAATGGCCTTGTCCCAACTTTTTTGGGATTTGTTGACACCATGAAATTCTGAATCAACATATTTTTCCCTTAAAATGGTACATTTTCTCAGTTTAAACTTTTGTTCCGTGATTTATGTTCTATTCTGAATAAAATATTAGAAGTTGGCACCTCCACATCATTGCATTCAGTTTTTATTCACAATTTGTTTAGTGTCCCAACTTTTTTGGAATCCGGGTTGTACATTATATTGTAATTACTTTTATACACTTTCATTTTTTGGTGTTACTGTTCCTTTAAGACAAAAAGCAGCAGTGAACAGATCATTGAAAGATGAAGAAAACCATTTTCATGATTTAGTACTCCTTGCACTAGGCAGACAAGTTACTAATCGTGGTTTAAAAAACAAAACGGAGAGCTAAAACATATATAAAATATATATAAAAACATTTCTAAATAACGTATACACCAAACCTATTCCTATCCAATATAGTCCTTTTGCACAATAACTACTATAGGGATGAACATATGGCCCAACTTTCAGATCAAGTAATACCTGAACCCAGCGTTACTAGTAAGATGAGTAGGGGAACCAATGCTAAAAATACCTGGTTACACCATTTTCATTATTTACACACTGTCCCACCTAACTGAATCATATAGCTTCTGCAGGCAGGCCAGTTATTTCTGTAGCAGGTTCTGGTTCCAAGAGGTTGCATTGTTTATGGAATACTCTCAAGCATAGAAACATATGCCAGCATATACACATGATTTTACAGAAGTAACATTTAGGGTTAAATTTCCCTCCAAATTTTTTTTTGCACATTCACTTACCAGAAATTACTTTAGATTTGTAAATATATTTTATTTATAAATATCTGGTGCAGAAACAGGAAGTGCACTAGCTCTGTCTAATGCAAAGCTCTTTAGGGTGAAGACACATGGGGCTACTAGTAGCAGCTACTTGCCGTAGCTAATAAAACAGACAATGTAGATCATTTACTGGTAATTGTCTCTACTTGTGTTTTAGCAGAAGCAATTATCAGTATTGTCTATGGCGGAGTATTTTCTGGCATTTAGTAGCCGTGAAAAAGTAGCTGCTACTAGTTGCTCTGTGTGACTTCACCCTTAAGGATGATAATGAGGAAACATTTATTAAGCTTAGAACACCCCCTAATATCTAGCTGTATTGTACCGATGCAATGGTAAGGCTCTGAAACTCATCTTTAGGCTAACTGCAGTATATATCAAGTTAGTGTTAGAAGTCAGTTATGGATCTGTTTTGTTTATCTTTTCACATGCTCTATGTATGTGCAATTGAAGGTAATATATATAAGGCTATTTATGTTCTCTGCACTGCTGGCTCTGACTCTAAAACAATGTAATAATAGAAGCTTATAAACAGAACTGGAAGAGAACTGACCTATAACACTGTTTAAACCAAGTCTGAACTGGAATACAGAAAAGGATTAACAAATACTGATATTTGGAATTACAAATACGCATTAACATTTTTTTTATTCTTGTAAACCTTCCCATATGCAGAAATCAAATTTAACTTAAGATAGGCACTGCTTCACCTTTGAAACATGGTGATTATGATAACTTGACATTAAATACTGTCCTGCAATCAGTCTACTTAATACTGTTGTCTAATAAGCGAAGCATGAAGTTAAAAAACAGAAAGAGCTTTCTGCTTGGATATTTTGGAATATTCTTATATCTTGGAGCACATTACCTCCATAGATGTCTTGAGATCTGATATAAATCTGTCTGGAAGGTGTCTTTGGCAGAAGACTGATGAGAGACCCAAATGCAGTATATATCAAGTTTTTCTAACACTAACTTTCTGCAAACAGATTCTACCTTCAGAATATTACCTAGTAAATTGTCACTGTTTAGAATTGGTCAAATATTAGCTTAGGTTAGATTAGCAATGTCCTCCAAAGTAAGGATACTAATTCTCAGAACATTCTGAGTAATGGAAGAATAACAATAGTATGGAAATGGATGGAAATATGTTCTTTTTTCACTGCCTTATAGGATGGTACTGTGTAAGGAATAATGACAGCTGCCATAGTAGTTGCCCTAAAATTCATTTGATTCTGGATGTTTTGTAAAGTATGGGAACCGTGTGCCTTTAAAGGAGAACTTAACCCTAACCCTAAAAAATATGGCTTGAAATGCCATATATTGAACATATTGAAACATCCTAAAGGTCCATCACTTCTATAGCAGCAATGCTCCAGGCATTATAATTTTTTATAAAAGCTCTCATCTTGGATTTTGTTAGAAGTGTCAGCGATACTTACATGCTCAGTGTGCTCTGAGCAGCTGTTGAGAAGCTTAGCTGATTCTAACGGGCTGATAATTAAATTCTGATGCTAACAGCATCGGTTTCAGAGCTGCCTAATCAGCCTTATATCATGACAATTATATTATATTTTATATTGTGAGCCAGTCCCTAAGCTCAGTAAAGGACAGTGGCACAGAGTATGTGCAATAAATCAGCAGAAGAGAAGATGGAGAGCTACTGTGGTTGCCTTGGGCTGGTCCAGAAGCCCAAAACATAATATACAACGTTTCTGCCCTACTTCTTTAGTTCAGCTTTAGTTATCCTTTAAGATGAAAGTCACATACATTCTGACAGTAAACTTATGGCCCAGATTCATAAGGGCAAGGAAAAGGTTAATTACTGGGTGTGCCAAATACTTAGGTGCCTCCATTGATTATACTCTTATATCAGATCCCAGCCAGCATTCATCATCTTTTCAATGAAAAATGTGCCGGCATCTTTGCTCCTGTCTCTTGATCTTTGCTCTGGCCCTGGGCTGTGCACATGCACAGTGGAGAAAGAGTTAAGATTTTTTTACTCTAAGTTCCAAAAACAGAATCCCTGTGAAAGGAAAGAAGATGGTGGTGGCATGCTCAATAGAACATTACCCCAGGCCTATGCATATTTCAGCAAAGAGAAGGGCCTGGGTCTGAAGTAATTATCATTCACTGCCCCCCTTCCCCCCATAGTGTATAGCGAATTGGCAACTCCTCCGCTAAATATTTCTACCTATGCTGACATTAGATGGGGAGGAGTTAGGTACAATACTCTCCCACCAATAATTAATAGATTGACAGAGAGACCAGCTGCAGAACACAGTTAAAAGTTGCTGCGCACTGTACAGGTCCGTAAATGCTGGCACCGATCCCGAGTTTTATCATGATGTGCTAGCTTCAGTCCAAAGCCTCCTGACAAGCAGGTAAACTTGCAAGCAAGGTATACTTAATATTACAGCCAAACATAGACTGCATATACATACAACTACAACTTGAATCAAGCAAAGTTCAAAACAGCACATTCTGTTATTTCGTATATGGTGATTTTGTTTATCCACCTACTACTAAAATAACAGATACACCAATGCACCAGCCCAGTATTTAAGGAGAAGGGAAGGCTAATAAAAAGTTAATCTCAAGCTGCAGGCATACCTTCAGATCTCTCAATAGTGCCCTTAAGTCTCCCCATATTTCTCCCATTCGGATGATCAGAAATTTCATAGGAAAAAAAAAAAGCACTGAGCTCTGAAAAAAAAAAGTTCCCATAATGCCTCGCTCCTGCACCAAGAACAATGTACATGCACAGTTTGTAAGACTATGAGGAAGCTTCCTGCTGATTGGCTCAGATCACACAATCTATGGGGGGGGTTGTTTTTAGCATTCTTGAGGGAGGGGGAGCAGGAGAGGGGAAGAGAGCTGCGTGTCTCTGGCACAGGAAAACAAAGAGACAACAAATCCTGTTTCTTTTGACAGAGAACTCAGTGCAGCGTATCCCATAGGAATGAATAGAAGTATATTTATTAAATGGTGAATTCTAACTATCACCCATTAATAAATGCACTTCTAAAAATCCCATAGGAATGAATAGAAAGTGGTTTAATTTTTCTGTGATGAGCTCTAATCTCACATTTTGATAAATCTGCCCCTATGGCACATTTGACATTTTGAGCTGTACTGAACAGTGGAAAACAAAAGCAGTCACAAAGAAATTGCTTTTGTGTGGGCAATGGAATCTCTAGTATTAGATGCTAAAGTTCACAAATCATCCCTCTGAAATCAAACAAAAATAAAATAACCTGACCGAATGATTTAATAAGGAACATTTTTAATGTCAAATTAGTAATCACCCCAGATGCTTGTTCTCTCTAAGATTTAACCTCTCTTTGTACTACAGTTAAATGGTTGGCAATAAAACATTAATTGTGACTGTTTGACATCTTTACAAGGAATGTGGCACTTTAAACTCAGTCTCATGCCAATTGCCAGATATATAATAAAAATATAACAATGAAAATAAAAGTCTAGACCTAACAAACAAGTTGCCAGCCTGTATCAGTTATCCTGATAGCATTGTGCGATAAAGCTGAAAAGAGGCAAAGGAGGAAGACAAATAACCCAAAAACCATTAAAAAAACTAAAATACAGAAAAACTGAAAAGTGGTTACGAATAGGGTATTCTATAACATACTAGTTAAAAAAAATTAAATGACCTCCTTAGGCATCATCAAGATTTCTATATTAACACAGGAGGAGTCCGACACAGAGAAACAGAAAAGAGCAAAAAGTTGACAGAACATCCCGGCATTACATTCAAGAACTCTCTCAATATGGTTCCAGCACCTACCCACTGAGTGTTCTCCATTCCCCACGCTAAACCCTGTACAATCAGCTAGTGCCCCGTCACTTCAAGCTGGCCGTGTGAATACTAGGAGTACCCCACTACCTCCCTAATACGTTCCTTGGTACTAACAACCCTTCACCTGAATGGTGCACTCCCCAGCAGCTCATCCCTCACCCGGCATTCTCACCTCTTCTTCGATTCTCGTTGCCGATACCTCACCTCCAAGTCGGCTTCTCTGCTCTCTAGCTGTCACACTAACCGGGTCACACCACCGGAAGCCCTCCTGACGTAGTGCATATCAACACCCCCTCCCCTTGCAGTGACGTAAAATATCAGCGCCTCCCTCAGGGCATTGGCCAGACACTTCATAGTAGTGAATGAGCTTCGCTGGAGCCAAGACTTCGGGAGGTTTAGCAATGAAAGGACAAATAGATAGCAGAATCTAATTGGTTGTTTAGGGATGACGACATACTAATGCGACGGGTGCGCTGAAGCATAAGGAAGTTGTTACGCGAAGATCATCGTGGGCAAAGTAGACAGAGCCAGTCGGCTAAGGTTTGTGCTAATCCTTCTGTCAGACATATGGTAGGGGTATTTGGGGCCGTACAACTATAGTAGTGCAATAAGCGCACGGTTTTGTTATTAAATCCTAATTAGTGTTGCACGCAAAGTCTTAATGGGTGGTCTGTTTCAATCTGAGGCAAGATGTGTTTCGTACGTTGGAGTATCGTGCGCTGTAGGAAATCATTAGCTGGTAAAGGAGCAGTAACAACACAGGCCCGGCTATAGGCTGCTCTGCTGCACAGCATAACGGGCAGGTGCCAATCTATCACTTGGAGTGCATGTCCGCTAGCACTGATTCTCTAGTCTGTGCAGAGGTTTGGAGTTTACTAAGGGCTGTTGACTGTGATATAACCATCTTTGTTACCTTTAGTAAATTCTTAGGATTTTTCACATTGTGAGGACTCGGACAACGGCAGAAGTTTCTTTATACAATACACATTATCTTATAACAAATAACCCAGTTTCAGTAAGAGAGAAGGGAAGTTACTCTGCCTTTTAACTGATCTCCGAACACTTGTTTCATATGTCACTTACAAATCAAATACAAAGTGGCATTTTATATTAGGAAAATATTAAATGGCAAACATGTCCTCACTAAAATAAAACAGGTTAATCCTTGAACTGATAAACATAGTCACCTTTTGCAGTGATTACAGCAGAACAAACTCTACATTCTATTAATTCTTTGTGTTCTTCTACATTTTACTAAGTAAAGACTGTTTCAGAAGTGCCCACTAATGATCTGCACCATTTAGCTATTTATCCTTGACATTTTGATCCCATCTGTCGTAAATTCGCTGAGCTTAGTAGCTCATCTTCAAAAAATAGAGATTGGATTTATGCTTAGGCTCATCTTGTTGCATCACAAATGGCTGTCCAGTAAGTCTCATATCAAAGGGTATGGTGCTGAAAAATACTGTGACCAGTCACTTTATGCAGGTCTCAAACTTTAAAACTTTGGCGTTTAAACACTGAGAAATTATTCTTTCCAAATCAACAATGTACAGGAACTTAAAGTTTTTATTTTTTAGTTCAAGCAAGTGTCTTAACCCTGTTTTACTGCCTTAACAGAGGTCTCTGAGTTGCTACATGTTTTCTTTACATTGTTGAAGTGAAGACTTTCTTATGTTTGTGTTTATTCAGCTGCACCTTGATGTAGTCAGTGTTACTGACCCTTATGTGCTTGTCATGTGAGCTTGTTGATCTAGTTCTGCTAGACCTTTTAGATAAATAAAATTTTCCTTTTTTTAAATTCTCTGTAACACTATTATTTATTCAACTAACTAATAAGAGAGTGCCAACTCTTATTAGTTAATTAATTGACATCACATGGGATTAGGTGGAGGAGGGCAGCTCGTTAGCACTTAATACACCTTGCACAAGTTCATCACTGACACAATATTAAAGGAGACGGAAAGGTAAAAACTAAGTAAGCTTTATCAGAAAGGTAAATACGTCCATAAGCACTCACAGAAACGCTGCACTGATTTCTCTTAAGTCAGCGCAAACTGAGCATGTACACTTGGTCTGGGTGTCTGTGCAGAAGTGAGGCATTATGGGAACTTTCTTTTCACAGCTCAGTGTTTTTTCTTCCTGTTTGGCTTCTGATCTTCTGAACAGGTGAAATATGGGGAGAATTAAGGGCACTATTGAGACAACTGCAGCTTGAGATTAACTCTTTATTAGCCTTTCCTTCTCCTTTTAATAAAAGATTTTTCCACTTCCTGAGTATTTTGGAATTACATATTAGTTATCGCAGCACTATTATGAATTCCACAGAATAGTAACAGCATGTATTTATGCTAATGTGAGCTGATATATGCCTCCCATTGTGGCTGCTGATGGTCTCAGGGAGTGCTAGAGAGCCTAAAACTTTGCCTCAGTCTTTAAGTGTGCTTTTATTTATATTTAACTAAAAATTCTAAAACACAGGTTGTTCAAAAACTTTTGTGGTTCCCTTTCAAGTGACACTGATATATTCCTATAAGCAATGAGGCAATGTCCTTTAACCACCCCAGGCCAGAGGTTATTACCCCTCTAGCTCAGGCAAGTTAAGCCTGGTCTGTTGAGAGGGATAGGTAGTGTTTGGCTTGGGTAATGCTTAGGAATGTTACTTGTTACAGACAAGATTTCTGTATTCATTTTAAATAATGGTAATATGTTCCTATCAATTAAAGGAATGTGTCAGCATCAGTTTAAGTGCACAAGCGAGCATAATTCTTCTATACAAACAGAATTATAAAAATATATATTTATTTTAATTTGTTTGTTCTTTTTAATTCAGGTAGTGTGAATGGATTATTTCACTAACCCTGGGGCTCTTCCACTGACAGCAGGGCTGGCTTGTGGCCTTTTTCTTGGATGGAGCCTACGTGGACGCTTTGGTTATTTCAGAAGCTTTTCGACATTGGCTACAAATGAAGTGGGTACTGAAGCAAGTACTATGGGAGAGACCGGCGAGTTCAAGATGGTGTTAGTTGTCCGCAATGATTTGAAAATGGGAAAAGGAAAGGTGGCTGCACAATGCTCACATGCTGCTGTATCTGCTTACAAACAGCTCTTAAAGAGGAATCCAGAACTACTTAAACAGTGGGAGTACTGTGGGCAACCAAAAGTAGTGTTGAAAGCACCAGACGAAGACTCATTTGTTGAGCTTCTCTCCCATGCTAAACAGCTTGGATTAACGGTTAGCTTAATTCAAGATGCAGGTCGTACTCAAATAGCTCCAGGATCCCGGACTGTTCTTGGTGTAGGACCTGGTCCTGCTGACTTGATTGACAAAGTGACTGGACATTTAAAACTCTACTGAGATAATTACTTACAAGGAAGTAATTTTAGCATTAACATCAGTCTTAACATGCCAATTTAGTAAACCTACCAGTAATACTGGCAATTTATTTAGTATTGTGTCTGTTTTGATTATAAAAACAAGCTCACTCAGTGCTGCACAACATATATTACAGAAATGGCTAATTTACAAGAGGGGTTCATCTGTTTTTATAATATTCATAGACAAGATATTGTAAAATATTTTCCCCTAAATCTTTGTATATAAGCTGTAATTGTTGTGTCCATATTGCTTGCTGACTTAAGGCATATTCTACTGACTCCTGTTTCTTCTATCTGAGCAGGCTGAGCCTCACAACCTCTGTGCCAAAATGTTATTGAATATATGGGCTAGGGTCCTTCTACCCTTTACATATTCAGAAGAGTGCTTAAAGGGAAAAATAGAACTCTAATACAAGCTTCATCTAATGGAAATATAATCATTCTGTAGAGTTTCTGATATAATAGTCCAGTATTACCCTCCCAGCAATCTGTCTCGCTAAATTCAGGAGGCTGAGCCAGATTTTGACAGTCAAATACATTGCTATGTGCACCCTTTGTCTAGACAATGTATGCAAACTAACTGTCTTTTAAAATAACTGACTGACACAAAGTTGTGTTAAAAAAAATGATTGCTGAGAGGGAATAAATGTTCCATTTTGCGATAGTTTCCCCATAATAAAGCACTGGCAAAGTAATGAAAGGGAAAAAATATCACCAGGGTTTCCATTTATTTACTGTAACACCTTCATATTTAAAACAAGAGCGCACAAAGTTTGCCCATGTGCAGTTACAAATAGCAACCAATAAACTGTTCTAAACAGGTACCAGGAAATGCTACCTGCTGATTGGTTTCTATAGGTGAAAAGATCTGCAGCAAATGTTGCATTTCCTTTAAAATAAGTATTTTGTTCAGCTACAACATCAACAAAGATTAAACTGACAGTTTTTTGTTTTTTTTCTTCTTCTGACTTCCTATTTTTTTTTTACAAAGAATTTTGCAAAAAGCAATTGGAAGTTATAAATATCACTACTTTCTGTATAGGGCCTTGGTAAATGAATGAAACTGGTAATGATTTTGTATACGTGAAGAAATTGTCAAACTAACTGTAAAGCTTCAGTGTGATTGGTTGGAAGAAAAATGTTGTGGTAAAGCTGTAGCAGTGGAAGTGCTCTGAATGAGTGCTGGCATCCCTGCTCTTGGTAGCTGTAGTAGGGGGACCAAGGAACATGTAATTAAATTACCCTTTATTCACACATACAGAATGTATGGTGGACCGATGATAAAACATAATACAGCGAGAACCAGTGTAACATCAAGCAGGTTTATGTAGGGCACTTTTCAGTTTCACACAAGATATGCAAACAAAGTAAGTTAACAAGAATAGACCAGTCCACTTTGCCAGTCTAAATAGTAAGGAAACCTGCCAGTATTACAGCAAATTAATTTAGGTAAGAAAATAAACTCAGTCGCAGTCTTTTTGGTAATTCTTATGTGCTCTCAAAGCTGCCCTAGCTTTCACACACTTCCTACACATAGTTCTTACCTGTGAGGGGTGGGGCTCTAATTAGTCCTAAAGTCTTTTGCCTAGTAAACTTTGCTCTTTCTACCTCATAGGGCATTTTGGGAGAGACCTACATCTCCTCCAGACTTTTCTCAGTTACGATGCCACAGTAGATATTGAGTTTGTTCTTCCCCAGCCTTTCCAGTGCAATCAGTTAGTGGAGGGAGCAAGATTTTGGTTTGAGAAGTCTAAATTATGTGGCTATGACAGCTACCTGATGTGACTATACTTTGTGCGTAGTAGTGAGAGCCATGAGGAACAAGTTTACTGTAGTATCTGGGTGCCAATAGGTAAGCCCAAATTTGCAACTGTCAAAGCCCTATGAAATGCAATACACAGCATGCAAACAGCTTTTCATGTATCCTGTTGCTTCTTTGGCCAATATGAAGCACTGATGTGTGGTTGCTGCTATAGATAGGATTTGTCATATACTTGTATTTTCATGCATTACTTCTTTTAGGGCTGGGCGATATACCGTTTAATACCGAATACCGGTGTTTTTTTTTAAAACTATATTCATTTTTCAGATACCGTAATACCGGGGTGTCAGGGTACTCACCCGTGCGGCCCGGTCTCGCGCGCCTCCTTGCATGCGCGCACGTCCCGTTGTCAAAAGCGCACATACATGTCAAAGCGTGCATGTCCACGACGCGCTGACGGCGCTGGTTCTGCGCATGCGTGGGGGGTATTTAAAGCTATCAAACGCCTCCTCCTGTGCTATGTTGTCTGCGGCCTTGCCTGGGAAACTAAGCCTGCCTGATTTACCTAACGACTTTCTGTTGCCGATCCTTCGCTTGCCTGACTCTGATTTTCAATACTGCAGTAATTATTCTCTAATTCAGTGCTGTCCAACTGGCGGCCCGCGGGCCGCGCCCCCCACCTGTCTGGCTGCTTTGATGGCTTACCTTTGAGTAAGCATTAAATGGTATCAGTACTGAGATTAACTGGCCTTACTGGCTGTAATCCCTCTGTATTGTTTAAAAATGTAATCCCCTGTGTTTTTCACACCTTTTAGTTTCTGCATTGTTCAACCCCTGCAGTGTTCACACCTCAGGCTCAGACTGTAATCACTCCCATTGTTCACTTCTTCACACCTCAGACATAGGTACTGTAGGCAGAGTATGGCACATACAGCCAGCATAGGGCAGGTAGAGTATGGCACACACAGGCAGCATAGGTCAGGGAGGGTATGGCACACAGGAAGGGTAGGGCAGGCAGAGTATGGCACACACAGTCAGGGTAGGCAGGCAGAGTATGGCACACACAGGCAGCATAGGGCAGGCAGAGTATGGCACACACAGGAAGGGTAGGGCAGGCAGAGTATGGCACACACAGGAAGGGTAGGGCAGGCAGAGTATGGCACACACAGTAAGGGTAGGGCAGGCAGAGTATGGCACACACAGGCAGGGTAGGGCAGGCAGAGTATGGCACACACAGGCAGGGTAGGGCAGGCAGAGTATGGCACACACAGGCAGGGTAGGGCAGGCAGAGTATGGCACACACAGTAAGGGTAGGGCAGGCAGAGTATGGCACACACAGGCAGGGTAGGGCAGGCAGAGTATGGCACACACAGTAAGGGTAGGGCAGGCAGAGTATGGCACACACAGGCAGGGTAGGGCAGGCAGAGTATGGCACACACAGGCAGGTTAGGACAGGCAGAGTATGGCACACACAGACAGCATAGGACAGGCAGAGTGCTGCCTGTGTGTGCCATACTCTGCTTGCCCTATGCTGCTTGTGGGAGGTGAACCTGGCAGGGGTTTGTTGTGGGAGTTTGTTAGCAGTTGGAAATAGCCATTAAATGGTCCCAAAGGTGTGTAATTATGTACTGGGGGTTGCTCTGCTATCCACAGGGGAGGAGGAGGCATATGGAATTTAAGGGTATATCTTAATATGACATAATTCTTTCACATATGAATGATGGTTGATATCCCCACAGTAAGGACCAAGCATTTGGGATTTTGCTGTGCTACCACCATTGTGATAAAATGGGTGTGGTTTGAAGTGGGTGTGGTTTCAAAAAGGGGGGTGGTCAAAACTGGCTTCCATTAGCGGCCCTCCACCATGTATGCTAGAGAAATTTCGGCCCTCGGCACCGTAGAAGTTGGACAGCACTGCTCTAATTTATTAGGAAATGGGGTTAACACCTAATCATGCATGGAAAAAAAAAATACCGTCAAATACCGCAACACCGATATAATTTTGAAAAATACCGTGATATAAATGTTTGGTCATACCGCCCAGCTCTAACTTCTTTTGCAGTTCCCCGCTCACACGCTCAGATATATCTGGTCTCCTGCTCCCTTTTTTCTCTCAAGAGCCTTTATACAATTTAGCAATCTTTAGTTCCATGGATTACAATTTTAGCTGGCATGATCAGAATAACATATGCTATATTTACATATATACCAGCTATTTACTGCACAAAATCAACAAAACAGATGAAAGATGACTATGAGTCATTGTTAATAAATAGCAAGCAAGAGTCCCATGCGCTGTACCTGTTTTTCCAGTTTTGTTATAAGCTTTCAGCAAACACACAACAATGTTAATATTGCAGCCTTTTTTACCTACCAGACCTGTGCTTTGTTCCTGGTACTTCTTTTAGAGCGGTATATTCTAGCTTGTCACTTACAGGTAAACAAGAAGGTTGAATTCTCTAAAATACCAAGAGGCACTCGGACTTAAGGAAAATAAATAGAGGGGAAAAAAAGCAAGTGATGTGCCCAAAAATGGAGGTTAGCATCATATGTCGATGGCAGGGGGCACATGGGTTATGATAGAAGGAATAAATGTAATCCAACCCTAAAACTAAAGCAAAACTAGTCACAAAACACCTCTATTATTATATTACCATTTAATTTACAGGCTTGTGTAATATTTTGTAGGGATGCACCGAATCCCTATTTCAGTTCGGGATTCGGGTCAAATCCAGCCTTTTTTTGAAGGATTCAGTTTCGGCCGAACCGAATCGGAATCCTAAAAAAAAATTGGGTTCGGTGTATCCCTAATATAGTAATAAGTAAAGATTCAGGTGCCATGTATTTAGACTGTGTGTAAGTACAAGGCATCTGTTTTTTATTTCCTTATGCTTCCTTATCCCTTTCAATTAGGGATGCACTGAATCCAGGATTCAGCCTTTTTCAGCGGGAGTGGGCCGAATCCGAGTGCCTAGCCAAACCAAATCAGAATCCTTAAAATCACGTGACTTTTTGACTTTTTAATATGCAGCGGTCCCTTCCAACAGGCGATGGCAAATTGTTCATGTAGCTTATTTTTTAACCCATGCAACTACATCTGACTGTAGGATGCGTTTTGTCTGTCCGTCACCATCCCACAAAAACACTAACTCCACATGACAATCAAGGGCCAGTTACAGCAATCAGCAGTTTTGGGTATCAAATGGCACTTTATCAAGTTTAAGAAAATGGTTTGTTCAGAAGGTTGAAGAAAACAACAATTTTTATTCCAATATCTGGTAAACGGGAGGATCAAGAGTGAGCATATAGCTCCGAAATCAATCTTTTCAAATGAGATGTCAAAAAATAATGTTGATATTGTTTGCTATATTTGTAACTGGACATTTAAGCTTTGGAGTAACCTTAGGCTAGAAAACATCTTTATATTTAACTACCAAGTCACTTTTTTGGATATTAAAGATGATATGGATATTCAAATGTTGAATCCTTTGTCCCTTTTCAAAATATATCATTATATTAAAGGAGATATATCCTATAAAAATTAAGAATGTACCAGAGAATTATACTCCTCTAGATATAGAATGATTGTGCTTAAAAAAAGTTGTGTTTCAGACTGATTTATTGAGAAATTCCCCCAAAACTCCACTAGTCCCACCCATCTGTTCCACTTCCTGCTGGCTGAACTCTCTGGATGAGCTGGGGAGCCGGCGGCCCTCCGTACACTGCACGGTAGGATAGGAACCAATCAGCAGCTAGGCTGACCTGATAGGGAACTGAAGCCTGTCTTTGCTTGTGTGAGTGCACGGCTGTGATTGGCTCTCCCCCTCCTACTGTGCTTCTGGCAGGGACCGTTAGGACACGCCCACTCTCCATTTCGAACTCGGACAGAGAAGTGATAGGATCTATAGGGAGCTCCAATAAAGGGGCCCTTTTTACAGATAGGATTCATTTTTACGACAAAGTGAAACCAGAACCGTATATTATTCATAATTGCCTACAAAATTAGGGTTTCCCATTTATCCAATTTGTCTCCTTTAAAGGGCATGTCGACCCAAAAAAGAATTTTTTGCATAATGAAAGAAAACATAATTCTAAGCAACTTTCCAATATGAAATAATTAGAAATTGGTAGCGCTTTAAACATTATTTGTAAATGTAATTGCTATTGAAAGTAGTATTTGCTGAACTCCTGGTTGTTACATTAGAAAAAAATGTCGCAAAGGTCTTGCTTCTCCAGCAATACAGGTCTGTCAGGCTGCTGCCTTGTGTTACATTGTTTCAACAGTCAGAGCCACCAGGGCAGAGAATAGAAAAGGACAGACAAACACTGCTTCTAATAGCAATTATAAATACAAATAACTCAAAAACCATTACAAACTTGTAATAAATGTATATTGCAAAGCTGCTTAGAATTTTGGTTTCTTTTATTAGGCAAAAAATTATATTTTGCGTTGCCTTGTCCTTTAAACTGAATTAACTGTTTTTTGGCCTCTGAAATAGCCAGTTTTTCTATACAGTATGAAGTCTCAGTTCCCAAAAGTGGATGATGTATGTATCAAATTCACATATGTACATTTATTTTTGAGTTATGTGTAATGGATGTAGTACAGTACAAAACTGGATTAGATGAATTGGGGAAACCAGTATAAAACTGGATTCTTAATTGAAATAGTATAGGAGATGAAGAAAAGCTCATAATAAGTACTGTATATAAACAGGTCTGAATAACTTTATAGGCTTCTGTTATCTTGAAAATGGTGTTCTACTTTGAATCATTTTCATTCTACCACAGAGGCAATTGAGACTGTAAGAAATCGACTGCAGCAAGAGAACACCCTCAGCAGCAGAACAAAGCTCCGTCCTAACCAAGTATGTTTGTTGCTAGATTTGTGCCACAACACCACATACTCAGGGCCGGAACTAGGGGTAGGCAGAAGAGGCAGCTGCCTAGGGCGCAACGATTGGGGGGCGCCAAGCAGGAGCCTCTCCTGCCTACCCCTAGTGCTACTTTGTCATTGCCTCCGCCGTTCGGGGGGGGGCGGGGAGGTGGGCGGAGTTGGCCGACCGTGTTGCCTAGGGCGCCAGGTCGGCTTGGCCCGCCCCTGCACATACTTCAAATACAAGGACCATTTTACAGGCAAAAACATGGCTGTGCGGTCTGTTCACCAGTTTCGCCTATTGTAGCCAACTTGTACATGGAGAGGAAAGGGAACTACACCAAGTCACTGGTTCAGGTAAGTAGATGACACTTGGAGTAAAATCAGATGAAGTGGCGGCCTTTTCAGAACACGTTAACTTAGTGGACAATAAAATCAAGTTCACAAGGAAAGATGTCCATGAGAACAAATTGTTTGATATCCATCCAAAAGGGGGGGGGGGAACTTGAAAACCGAAGTTTACAGGAAACCCACTCATACAGTGGTTCTGAAGCAAATATGCAACATTTGCCAGTGTAGGGCCAGTGTATATGATTTCCTTTGATACACTTTCATTCTTTGGTGTCCTTTAAAACATTCTAATTTATAATTTCAAGAAGAGGGCTTATAATTGAAACATATTTGTGTACATTATTAAACATTGCAGTGTCACTTTAAAATTATTGCTGAATAAGAGAGTCTCCTCACACAAGGAACAGTTTACACTTCTTATTCATAGGTCTGTTTCCAATCTTATTTTGCTGTCATCAGCAACCAGCCCGGTACATATGGAGTTCTGTGGGTCAAATAAGGTCCTGCATACTGATCAGAGGTTCCTCTTTAGGATATCATGATTTTAATCTGACCCCTTTTCTACAAAACAGGTGTTGGGAGATTAACCCTTATCTTTCCCTTCATGAGCTATTTTATACGGATTGGAGTTAAGTGGAAACCTATGGGAACTGTATTGCCTAGCCACATCACTGAATCATGCAGACCATATAAAATAGCACATGAATAAACATTTTATTGGTTGCTATGGGTTACTGCTCCTGGGCACACTTGGTTCCTTTTATTACATATGAATGCTTGTATTTTGAAATTACTGGTCCCTTAACATAGTCATGGTAACAGACACAGTTCACACTAAGGGCTCTTAGGGCAGTGGCAGATAGGAAGATTAAATCTTTGTTGCCGTGGATGATTTATCTCCCCGCAATGCCATCCCACAAGGGCCCTATGGTGCCAGTATTGACAGCACTGCTCTGAATCACTGCATTAACAGGAGATGCAACATGAGCACCTTGTAAGCATTTATTGCTATATAATTATCCTACCTTAATTGCTGTATATTTTTCACAGTTGCCTCTTATAAAACTGAGAGTATGCTATGTTAAAAAAAACAAAGCTCCTCAGCATCCCAGCACAGTTCCTGTCCTGGTTATTGATCCCTTCTTTAGACAAGACAGATATTGTACCTGGCACTTCTGGTTCCATTCCAAAACACTTAATTCACTCAAAACCACTTAGGCACAGCTTAATGCTAAACTATAACTGATAGTCACTTCTGGTCAAAAGAACTTCAAAAGAGCCAAAAAAAAAAAAACAAAAAAAACAAAATTACGTGTCCAATGAGAAGCCCCTGATAATGAGCTTCTCAAAGGCTACTGTTTAGAGAAGGATGTATGTTCAAAGGTCCCTGAAAATATTTCAAGAATGGCACAAAAAAATGCACTTTTCATCAAAGTTCCCCTTTAA
Source organism: Xenopus tropicalis (assembly GCF_000004195.4). Taxonomy (NCBI): domain Eukaryota; kingdom Metazoa; phylum Chordata; class Amphibia; order Anura; family Pipidae; genus Xenopus; species Xenopus tropicalis. Next base: position 91,323,530 of record NC_030678.2, on the reverse strand, counting down.
AATTTCTTAATAGTTTGTGCCGATAACTTATCTGTGTACTCAAAAGAGTAACTTTTTATGGAAGATACTGCTAAGTTACAGGCTGTGGAATTTACAGGTTTCAAAAAAGCCACAATAACGTGCAAACACTTGCTGTCCAAAATGTCTCATGTTGCAGAGTAAAGATATGTTGATTTATTTTGCCCTTATGCATAGCCACAAATACCATTGGCGAAAATTATTATATTGTACCGATTCTGACCCCAGTGACCCCATTTGGAAAGCTGAAAATAGAAGAGCACAGTAAATAATTCAGACTAAGAAATAAAAACCAACTGAACTTGCTAAGAATAGGCCATTCTATTATATACTAAAACTTAACCTAAAGGTGAACCAACCCTTTAAAATATATAAGCAAATGGTGTCCCTGGATCAATTCTGAAAAGGGTGCTTTCTGCAAGGAGTTTGTACTTCTTGCAGATAGCAAGGACTATCAAAAAGTTAGTTTTCTTTAAAAACATGTCTGTTGATTGAGTACCCATTTATCTTCCTGTGTAAAAACTAAACCCATTGTATTCTACAGAGCTATCATGTTATCTAATGTGTAACCGGAGCATTTTTGCCCTATTCAGCTAAATTGGCTGCCCCAGCTTATTTATTTAAACTACAGTACTGTTTCTGAAGCAAGCATGCACCAGTGCAGGACAGCAGCACCTTATATTCAAGTGTGTAAAGAACACTTTCACAATTACTTATTCTTTAAATGGCCCCTGATAAATTTGACCCTAGGGGTTAGGGTACTGTATGAATGTGAAAGGAGCTCCACTGGGACAGGGACCAACACAACTCTATAAAATGTGGTGCATTATATAAAAGGATAATAATGAAATAGAAACCAATTACTCACTGTATAATATGTCCACAGTCCAGTACTTTTATTTCATTTATTTTTTTTAAATCTGAGTCATTTCAAATTACACAAACAAAACTGAACAGCATTTTTCTTTTGCTTGTTGTTGCTTAAATTCTCTCCTCTGTACACTCAAAACAGTGACCTATGAACACCACAATATCCAACATACACAAACCTCAAGGGACAGGTAGGGGATAGTACACAGACTATAATCATGGTGCTTTCTTTGTTCCTGAATGAAATGGTCGCACAAAAAGAAAAAGAAAAGCACAGGATACAGCACAACATAGGGCCATCTGTTCATAATGGAGTGAGCTACACACACTAGCATCGCTTATAGGCGTAAATGGCGATTCCCTCACATGGCGGGAACCTTGTTTTTTTCGCACAGGTTGTGTCGTAATGCTGCTGAAATGAATAAGAGATGTACAACAGAAGTGGTGTAGAATATGCAGATTAGTGTTCTGTTTTTCATCGGCAGTCTTGCATGTGGAAATAGAAAAATTCTTTTCTTCTGAATATACAATTAGATTTATATGTATTTAGATAAGACAGTATATAAGCCGCTTACATACAACAATTTTTGAGAGAGAGTCAATATTAGGGTTTCCTAACACTACAGAGTGCAAATCAGAGATTCTTCACAAGAGACTGGAAGCATTGGAAACCCCTTCGCTTCCAGACAGTGCCACTGCAAAATACCTCATTGTAATGTATTGCAGATCCTGTGAGAGGTGAAGGGGTTAGCATTTTCTTCAAAATCAGGGGGAGCAAAGTCATTACTTTATAATGCCCCTGTTTTTGAAGACATTAAAAGCAGTCCTCAAAAATAAACATAAAATAACATAAAGCCCATTGAAACAAAGGATTCTGAAACTAGTCCCATCAAAATAAACAATTTAAATTCTAAAGAAAATGGAATGTGGAAAAAATATATAATGGAGGTGTGATCCAAGTGTGTTTTTAGAAAACAATTGTCCTTCATGAATCAAATGGTTTAAGAACATGGAGCCAAACTCTGCAGCTTTCCCCTGTAATGAAGTCGATGGGCAGAATAGGGACGGTGGAGTTTCGGTAAGAAAATAGCCAAAGATTCAGTGGTTGAGGCCCTTCTGTCTTACATGGAATACCCAAAGCCAGGTTGAGGTTGCCCATATGCAGGTGCAGTATAGCCATAGCCATACGCAGCTTGAGGAGGTACTGGAACACTGGGTCCTGCAGTCAACATCAGCTGTGGCTGGCCTAAACACAAAGCAGAGCAGAATTTAGTACCAAACATTTTTATTTTTAAACTACAAAGTTTCTCTATACATCTATTTTGCACTGATCACTTGATGATAATCCCCAATTGATTTGGGGATGGGCATCAAAACCAATAGTAACAGCAGCTCTCAAAACCAACCTACTAGCATTACCTATTAATGTCCTTGCAGGGTAAACAACTGGCCCAGTACATCAGGTGGCCAAATCAGGTTGATGCAGATCATGCAAGTATTCTATGTTTCTTGGGCTCTCCCCTACAAACAAACCTACAGAGGAAGGAAGCCAAGAGCTCCCCGAAAAGTTTGCAAAGCCTAGCACGTTTGCATTAAAATAATGGGAAATACACCCAAGCATATATTGCTTCATTTAAATACTTTTGTGCCATCAATTTATGTAAAAATAAAACACTGACTGCTTGTAATTGCAGTCCAGGTAACATAACAGTATAACAGTTACAAGAAGAATGATTGCTTATATTAAATTACCATAAACAATGGGCTGGGTCTCTGTTGCTTGCTCTTCTTCTTTTCTAAGAGATTCTGAGGCATCCAGTTTGTCAACCTTGTTTTTTTTTTAAATAAAAAAAAACAAAAAGATGACTTTTGAGTGTTGTTAAAACATTATAATTGATTATATTTATGAAAAGTGGAAAAGCCTTAATTTTTACATAAACATGAATTTTCTTTCTCTTTACAAAATGACCACAAAAAAAGCTTTTTGGTAATTTTCTTGCCTTGCTCTAGTAATACCACAACCACACCTACTTAACAACTCTGTACAATGTTTGAGAAAGCAGTTTTATTTCCAATGCCGGATTTTAAGACCCATGTCTCTTTTAAAGCAGCAGTGCTAGAAATGAGTTTGTAAAAACAATTTGCATAGGGGGCTTATTCAATGTACTTATACCACTTAAACCAATAATGTCTTATTACACAATAAATTACTTAGTCTTCAACAGATCAACATGTGGATAAACTGCAAATGCAACTTTTTCTTGTAATTGGGGTGTTGGCTGAAATTAAACGTTCATTTCAGCCCCATTTGGACAAAGATATGTTTGGTTATTGACCTCAACAGGTATTTATTTCCAGAAATTTTCAATCTGGCCATACATTGAAGATGTGCTAGTTTGACGAGGTCACCAAACAAGCGGTCTCTCCCTGGTATGCCCACCTTAAAGTGGACTGATCTGATCCTTCAGCCCTCGGGCCAAACGATCAGAACACGTTGATGGAATACCAGCTGTTGGGACAAGGACCACATGAAAGCACAATTTTCAGCAGATATTGGTCAGACAGGCCTGTCTAAGGCCATAAGATCAACGGCAGGTTTTATCAGCCCATGTATGGCCACCTTTACTAAAGTAAACAAGAACTGAATCTACTCCATGTTTCCAACTACCTGTTCTTGGATGGTAATGAGATTACCAGCTCACATATAAATCCCCTACATAACTGGCCTCTGTTATATATATAATATATATATATATATATATATATACACACACAAACACCCATACATACACATACATATATATATATACACACACACACACACACACACACTTATGCCCCTTTAAAAGGGGCCTGTCAACCGTAGATAAAAGATAAAAAGCCAAATTATTTTTTATGAAACCATCCATACCTGTTAAAAAAAAGTATTTAAAAACTTTAGCTGTCAATCATATAGTGCCTGTCCTACCTCTAAATTTATTTTTGCTTAATCAACATGTTGGAAAAAAAAAAAAAAGTTTTGAAGTGATTTCTTGTAGTGACAGGTCCCCTTTAAGTTTTATTTCTTTTGTCTACTTAATTCCAACCTCAGGTTCCTTTCAGCTGACTGTTAAGATAAAATTAAATTCATCTTACGCACAAGCTTAAATCCACCAAATGCTACTTTCATGAAACCAATGGGACACTGAACTTTAGAAGGTATGCAACAAAGAGTTCCCAAAAAGTTGTCAGTTCTGCAAGAGAACTCACATACCTAATTACATTCCCTCACACTAACTCTTCCTTGCTATCACTTTATCTAAGCATTCAGTGTCTGTCCCATGTTGACTTTCCTAAGTAAAATCATAGCCCATAGCACCTAACTTTTGTTGCCCCCATAAAAAGTTCTATGCACATCACAGCAGCTGAAAATCCCTCCACAATGTAGCACCAGCAGTGCTCTTAGTGCTCTTACTGAGCAGTGCTCAGTAGCACCAGCAGTGCTCTTCTTGTTTTCTGTGATTCCTGAATCATCTTTTATGCTAAACCTTACAAAAATTTAGCCAGTGACCTAATAAAACATGTTGGGTGGCACAGATCAACCAATAAACTAAATGGCCGGTAATGTAATTGCCCAAGCAAAGGACTGCTGGTAAGAAATCCGTTGTTTTGTAGGACAATCTTTTTGCTAATCTATTTTAAGCTTTGTTTGTAGGTTGCAGTAATACTTTGTAGCATACTGCAACTTCCATGCTCCTTTACTGTTGACATACAACAGATTGATTCCCTTCACTGATAAGGTGGAAGGTGCAAGAGTCACAAAACACCACTATATTTTCGCTTTAAAGAAAGCCTATTACTAATGGTTTGCATACATAGTATTTAACTGAAAGGATTAAATCATTTCATACAAATTCCTATGCACTTTTTTTACAACATACTCCAACAATATAGAAATATGCAAGGAATGAACATCTTGGTATGTATAATAGGATCCCCAAAAGAACTAATTAAATCCCAGCAAATAAGTAGTTTACATGTGAGGCTAGAGGATTTTAGGCTAATGCCAGACGAGGCGTAGGGCGGATATTTTTGGCAAGCGGAAAAAGCTCTTGCTGAAAATTCTGCCCTACGCCTCCTACATGTGCCTGCACCCAAATGAATGAGACACTCAGGTGCAGGCACATGTAGCCGATATACGCATAAAAATGCGTTTGTATGCGTATATCGGCTACATACGCCTGCACCCGAGCGTATTTCATTAATTCCGGTGCAGGCACAGGTAGGAGGCGTGGGGCGGAATTTTCAGCAAGAGTTTTTCCGTTTGCCGAAAATATCCGCCCTACGCCTCGTCTGGCATTAGCCTTATTTCTCTCTGCCTAGAGATAAAGCAGACAATATTAAAGCATTTCCTTCACAGAGTACAATTTCTTTGTGGTATAAAAAGGTTGTGCCAGTATATGCTACATGCTTCAGTAAGGTCTGCTTCATCTGTGAGTCCATCTGCTTATGTATGCTATGTTTCTGAAATTGAAGAAAAGAGAAAATATTGTGTTTTCATTTTGCTAATGACTAATAAAAAAAGGCCACTGGCAGGTTCTAAATATCATACAAAAATGTTTTCTTTAAACCACTGCTTTAAAGGTGCATATTAAATATTAAGAGTGACTGAAATAAAAGCATTCTCAAATAGTGTACAACTCTGTTAACGATTTGAATTACAAAATACAAAAGTCGTGTGTTAGGATATTAAGACAAATTTCTCTGATTGTTAAGCTACAAGCATGCAGTCTAATCTTTTTACATTTCCAGACCTCATTTCAAAGCCAAATTCTTCAGAATTGCTGTTTTGGACCTCATTTGGTCTGACCATGCCTCACATCTGCTTCACAGTGATGCTGGAAATCAACCTAGAATGTTGTGCAGCAAACTGCCCCAGACACACATTCACTAAGGCAGCTAAGAGTCAGTAACATCAGAGTCTTTCCTTCGTTCTCTGGTGGATTCTGGGGTGAAGACTGCAGGGGCAGGTGGAGATGAGGTATCTCTGCATTGTCTTCAGTTGATTAAAACTCCATACATTTCTCTTCAAATTTGTGTAGAAGTACCAAATTTGACTTTTGAACCCTAAAGGCTGGAAGACACCATCTAAACAATGTTTGTGCAGGTACTAGCCGCTTGTGCAGGTTAATCAATGACTGGACGGCACAGTATGGTTACAGAGATTAATATGGCTCCTCTACTGCCAAACAAAAACTAGGTCTAGAAATAAATCCACCAAATGCCACACAAGATTAACCTGAAAAGCGCATGCTAAATTATAAAATGCATTTTGACACTGATTAGTAAAAGGACAAATGCATTGTCTGAACATTTAAATGGCCTTTTAAATAATATACACACATACACACATTTATTAAAACTACTTAATGAAAAAGCAGTCAACCAAAGGTAAACAAAAATGGGTACAAAAGCCACCATCAAATGAAAACCAGATTAATATTCTGACTAGAACAGAAAACAGAGCTAAAGGAGGCTTTAATGGCAATGAATTAAACTTTAGACTATGAGAAGTGGCCTTTTGTCTTCAAGGTCAGGCTATAGAGTAACGTGTAAATGTCCAAAATGTGAAATGCCCATAAAATGAAATACTTCCACACAAAACCGAAGAGAGAATACTGCAGACCTCGAAATCCTCCATACAACCGCACAGCAACTCCTCTGCTGCTCACTTTGCATCCAAAAACATTACATGCCATTTTAATTACCGTTTTTGTCTGTTCTTAAGGAGAGCACCTCAAAATGTTAGTGTACCGTACAACAATATATAACATATCCTTTGAAGCTGGTTGCCAGCATAATGATTGTTAGACTGTAAAATGGCTTTTAAAGGCTTTTCCACAGTAGCTAAAACAAGCTACAGAAGGAAAAAGAATGCACTTTCAAAACATGCATTTCTTTGTTTTATCATCATCTGGATGTGTTATGTGTGCATGAAAAGAAAGACAACAGAAGCAAGGAGTGAAATCTGAAGATGGACAAAGCCATACAGGCTCCTACAAAGTCATACAGCCCACAGCACTTTGCTGGGTTTTCTCTTTTCTAAGCTTAAAAAAAAAAGGAAAAAGTGATGCAACTAGCAATCAAAACATGCTTTAGTTTGAGAGTGCACATATACTGCAGTTCAATTACCTGAATTTTTCACACAAATCAGACACACGCACACACACACACTGATGTTTGCCAGCTACAGAAGGATATTTCCTAATGCATTTGACTTAGGCCAGTGCAATCTGCTTATGGTGTCTAGAGGGTGACCAGCACTCCCTGAAATTTCTTGTAGGCACTAAAATGCTCTTATCTGCAGTGATAGCTGGTTCCAAAATTTTGTTTTATGTGCTCTAATGTCATAAAATATGTCCCAGTGTCAGTAATAACATTTATGAATTGGATTTCCAAATATCCATTCCAAAAAAGAAAAAAAAAAAAAGCTTCATGCAAAAAAAAAACATCCAGTGCAATCCAATGCAGTTTAAGGGAAAAAATATTTGGATATTTGTAATAAGAAATTACCAAACATGTCTCATTCCTCCACACACCTAAAAAAGGGACAATGCTGACACCATAAGAACTGGACATGTGAACAAAGCAGTAGGAAAAGGGACTTCTGTGATGACAAGTGTTTGTTTTGGCTACTGTCAGCAAATTATTAGCAAAGTCAAGAGGAAAGGACTAAATCACAGTTCTATGATGAACAAGATACATATCTGAAGGATGTAGCAATAATAAATGATGTTAGAAAAGGCTCTGCAAAATGACATTTTTAAATTTACCTTAAATGGCAATTCACAGATAAACCAACAAATCTGTTACTATACAGCATACAACTCTGTTTCCACAGACTTTAATATAAAATGTGTTAGCTCCAAAGAAAATACATTTTCTGCTTTTACACTTAATGACTGGGTGAAAGGCAGAAAACAGAAAGGTTGTGTGTGGTGGTGTTTCGAGAAAAATGTCACAAAAGTCGTTTAAAATGCTCTTATACCTCCTTAAATTTGGGCGACCAAGGAATAATAATGACTGCACACAATATAGATGTAAAGAGCCAGCCAGTATCTAGGCCAATAGTCTTTTGATTAAAGCCCACCTATTATGGTTCATCATTTGGCAGGTAAAACTTGATCTAGCAGTCGTCTTGCTAGAGATCCAGATATACTGCAAGCTAATAGTTACTTAATTTGGGAAGCTCCATACTAAGCCATCCTTCAGGTTATGTGTTAAAATGGGTGCTTTACATTCAGAACTGTGAATCAGTACCTTGATAAAGTCCTTTGTACATATATTAGCCAATTAGTATAAACAAAACTATATAACTATATAACTATAGAATAACCTAGTTCTAACTATTTTAGTTGTTTAGAGGCCGGCAGAGGCTTTTCAGTAAATTTTAGTTGGGAAAAAGGAAAGCAGAAGCAAAAGTAGTAGTATCAAATGTAATAAGGAAAGGATGAGGGGAACTCATGCAGATTCCTTAGACTTAGTCTTCCAGGTTTAAAGATGGAAAACAAGAATCAACTTTCACCTTTTCCTTTATTGCATCAACCTGCAAAGGAATTCAGAGGGTGTAGCTTAGAAAATCAAATTCCACATTGGCCATAAAAAAGGAAGAATAAGCAAAGAAAAAGAGCTGTTAGGAAATACAGATGTAAAGTAAAACAAATAAAATGGAAAAAAAGGTTAAAAATCAAAATCAGGGCACACCAGAGACATTTACTAAAAAGGTTTGTGTTCCATGGTTTGTGGTGTAATTTAATGTTGAATATGACAAATATAGCAAGCCATATTCTTCTTCAGGAATTTGAGATCAGCAGAAGAGTAATATGTTACTACCTTTCTTAAAAGCTAACTACAGGCAAGAATATATCAAACTCTGTTGTATGAACTCATCTGCTATGATAAAATCATAATGATATTGAGCTTTATTAATCAAATAACAAATCTTAAACTGGCTGTGATTCAGAATTAATCTAATTCTGGTTGATCACAAAAAAGTGCATTTGATCAATATTAATACTGAAAAGATATTGGGGGGGAAAAGTTTTATTTATTTATTTAAATGTTTCATATCCTTCTATGGAATTTGAAATTTTCTAAAGATTTGGACATTAAGAATTGGTATTGTTTAAATTAATCAACACAAGAATATAGTTTGATCAATCTTTTAGAAATTTGGAGAATTCAAGTAAAACTAAAATTAGCAGGAATCCTGCAGCAGAACACTGAATTTATTCTTAATAAATGTTCCACTCTACTCCACACCACAATTGTTTACAGTAAAAAGTTTCTCTACTAGAGATATAAGGGGCCATATTTTGTACACTGTATCCCATGGGAGAATGGAGCACAAAGAACTGAACCATCCCCTGAATACAGCAGTCTTTCAGTGTTCAGTAGCAATGTATTTATAAGGGACAGGTTGTGGGCAGCATATAGCTGTCAGCGATAATGCTCAATAGGTTACGCATCAGACACTCAGCCTAGAAAAGCCAGACAGGCCAGTATTTGAAGCCCACCTATTGCTGGTGTTAAGTACAGGATTTAGCCAACAGCTAAACTTGACAACTTTTTTAGCACCATTTAGTGATCTTGTACTTGTCTCCTGAGCATTAGTAAATGACTCCTATAATGTGTGCAGAAAATGTTGATATGTAATTTAGGAAAGTCACATTAAAATATACATCCTATTTAACAGTAATTATGTATATGCCTCCCAGAAAAGTGCTCCATATCACAGCTTAGGACACATGCATCCAATTATGTATTTAACAGAGGCGAGTAAAAGATAGAGGATATAAAACATGCAAGTAATTTTTGTTTTAAACATCAATACCCCATTAATACTATGGCAAAATATGTGCAATAATTGGTACTTGTCTGGAAACTCAAAACTTTTTTTCCCAATCTCTAACCTAATGCGCTACATTAACATCAGGGACAAGTTTACTGCATATAATAATTTTAAAATGTCATTATTTTGTCCAGTATAAAGCAATTAAAATAAATACACAAAAACTAGGCATATAGTCTCAAATAAATCCTTACAAATTGAGCTTTGTGATGTTATCAGTTATATATAACTGATATATAAACTTGTATATTATGATAATGTATCCCCCCTGTTGTAAAATATGAGAACATTAAAAATCAACTCAGAGTTCCATATCCTGTTCTTTTATATGGTCATGGAACTCCTTGGTGACTTGTAATGTCCTTATACATGTTACAATAGTTAGTACATTATTGTATAACTTTCAATTAAATACATTTTTTTCTTCATTTGCAATCCAGCTACATTTTTCTGTCCTGTCAAGAAAAGCAGGCATCTCAAAAATGTAAAACGTAAAATGACAGTTAAAAGGTAGAAAAGAGTAGCATCACACAAACAAAAAAGGGTTGACAAACATGTTACTTGTTATACATTGTCCTCCAAAAATAACCGGTTTCTGAATTCATATTATAGGGGTTGTTCACCTTGGGATTAACTTTTACTATGATGTAGAGAGTAATATTCTGAGACAATTTGCAATTGGTCTTCATTTCCTATTTGTAGTTTTTTTTTTTTTTTTATTAATTTCACTTTTTGTTCAGCAGCTCTCCAGTTTGGAATTCCAGCAGCTATCCGGTTGCTAGGGTCCAAGTTACCTTAGCAACCAGGGAGTGGTTTTAATGAGAGACTGATATATGAGTAAAAGAGGACCTGAATACAAATAAAAGTAATAAAAAGTAACAATAAAATAGTTGCCTCACAGAGCAACTGTTTTTGGCTGCCGGGGTCAGTGACCTCCATTTAAAAGCTGGGAAAAGGCAGAAGAGGAAGGGAAATAATTAAAAAACTATAAAAATGAAGACCAACTGAAAAGTTACTTAAAATAGGCCATTCTATAACATACTAAAAGTTAACTTAAAGGTAAACCACCCCTTTAAGGATTGTATGACACAGTCATACAGCTGGGTCACTCATAAATAACTTCAGCTGAGTGATCACAATTGCTTTACAGGAAAATGCATTTCAGAATCTTTAAACCTCACATCAGCAGCCAGAAAACTTAAGAGTGTGGGGAGATTGTTGGCAATGCCTTGTGATAATGACTTGTGGATTTTATAACATTTCTCAGTTTAATTGTGGCTCTGAAGGAATACAAAGTGCAACAAACTGCTGTGTTCAAGTTTGTCTTTGCTTTAGAAACAACATTAGACTGTACTGGGAGTAGGCAGTTCTAGATTACTATACTTAATGAGTCATTGAGGCTGCAAATCCTCAATGCCTAAATACCATCAACTGGTTACAGACTCTTTACTACTAAACTAACTATTTTACATTTTTTCACAATGTTTTACTGTAGGAGCTCGATATGCAGACTTTACTGACTTGATTTTGCAAACGAAACAAACAACCTACTGACATTTAGGATACAAGGGTACAATACTACACTGCAGTCTAGAGAAAACACACTGCATTAAAATATTGTTTTTTGAAACTGTGGTCTAATGGTTTTGGATGCATTTCAGCTGGTTTCATGGCAATCGACCTAGTGAGCTATTAGCTGACAGGGAAGCCTGTAACTAGAACCTTGACAGAAACTAGAGGATGTCAGGTTGTTTTGCATATACAAGATGAATGCAAACCAAGAATGTACTAGTCAGTAATCTGTAAAGCAATGTTCATTGAGTAATTAAAACTAATTTTATGCATAATCATTAGCAGCCCCATATGAAAATGAAATAACATTCACTGAGAAATGTAAGAACGTATGTTCAATCCCAATATAAATTTGAAAAAAAGATTCATTTTTAAAGGTAAAAAAGACTGTTATTGGCCTACTTTATCCAACAACACCATTATATTTGTTAAGGGTTTGTAGGAGAAAGCAATGCCGAAGGAACCTGAGAAAAGAAACCCAATTTTGCTCATATAATTGCAGAATGTATCTGGGTTTTGCTTCCAAAGATTCCTTTTGCTTTGCATAAAAATGGAGGCAGGCCTGCTCAATTTATATTTGGAGAAAATAACCATGTTATAGAATTTTCAGCAGAACTCAATGTAAAAAGGGAGGCCAGAAAGGAATATTTCACTATGGTTAAGTGGGTAAAACCAGGAGGTCACATCCATAAACAGCTGTCTCTCATAAACCTCTTACAATCGCTCCTTTGCACATACATCTGTGAATATTACTAATAGTGCTGACTGAAATTTGTATTCAAAATTTAGTCCATAATAGAATTTTTTTCGGCTAAAATGGGTCAAGTGTCTCATCTGTATTATAGTGTTATTGTAGATACAAGATACTAAAAAAAAACTAATGCAGCAGATCTCTGGAATAAGCACACAGGCAAAGTCACTATAAGCTATTAAATATTGTGGCAGAGATCTGAAATGTAGCCCTATGTTACATGTAATTGAACTGATGTTGTTCTTCTTTACCTTAGTTAAGTACTCCCTCATGACCTGAATGAAGTAGGGCATGGCAAAGTCCATGATGTTGTGCCTCCATGCTGTTTCCAAGACAACATCTGGTCGCAGCAAGTCATAGCAGGTAAAGAGACAGGCTGCAAAGCATTCCTTTTTATCCTCAACCAAAAACCACTGCAGAAGCTCCTCCGCCAATTCTGTATCTTTGGATTCAGAGGCATACTGCATAGCATCCTGAAAGACATTCAATGTAATTAAAGTCTGCTTTCCCATAACACATTTTTACATTACTGTATTTAAAAACAGCAGATTTATGTTGCTAAAATGTGTCCAACTTGTTACAGTGTTTACCAACCATTTTCTTTTCTTTATCACAGAAGGTGGATAACACACTTTTTATTTGCTTTATTTCAGTAGGATTTCAATTGAAGTCTATTCTTTAAATAACAACGGATAGGGGCCAATAACATGCAAAAGAAAAGTAGATAGTTTAATACTAGCAGTAAAATCTCATATTGACACCAGTGCTAAATTAATACTATTAGGAGCACAGGTGCGATAGCACAGAGTATTTTCTTGCTGCGCCTGATCAATGGAGGATAGTGGTAAAAAATAACACCAGAATATCAAGTGAAGTCCCTCTGAGTTCAGTGATTTGTTGACAGCCCACAGTCACCATTAAAAAAACAGCTTATTCTGTGGGTGCTTCTGCCACTACCTCAGACTAAAGAATTCTGCTCAGATCTTAGCATGAACTCTTTAAGACTCTACATCACCTTCCTGGTTTAAAGTAAACTTAATTACATTTACCTTGTAAAGCCTGTCTTTTTTACAAAGCTCCACACTTTGCTTCCAACGATTATTGCCCTTGAATAGATATGCAGCAATTCTTCTAAATTCAATTAGCTCATGCTTCTCCAGTCGTTGAGCAAGGGAAATATTATCAAAGTTGTCATATGCATCTATAGATGTCCGAAGTGCCTTTAAAATAAAGTACAAATTTCAGCACATATCTGCATAAGTAAAACCCATTTAAGGTACACAACCAATCCAGTCCATTATTTCCCTATTTACATCCAGTCCATTATTTCCCCATTTACAGTGGATCTTGAAAGTTTGTCAACCCTTTAAAATTTTCTATATTTTTATATGAATGTGACTTAAAGCATCATCTTATTTGAACAAATCCTAACAGTAGACTAAGAAAACTTAGTTACACAAATTATGAGTTAAGTGGGCCCGACAGGAGCTTGCATGCCAAAAGTAGTGTTTGATGCCATAATATTGCATTTCATTGAGTTCAAGTGTGATACCTGGTAATCTTCTTCTGTAATGAACAGATTGTTTAAAGCCTCATTCACAGATTTGTTGTTGTGATTCTGAACTGAACGCAGATATGGTTTTACAAGAGGAAGTTGTTTCACCTAAATGGGGAAAAACAATTTTAAACAGAGCTACTCTTAATATAAGAGCTTGTTTCTTTGGTTGCAATGTTAACAGACCTGTTTATTGAAAATCAGATATTAACTTAAATCTGATGTGATTTTTGCTTTTCAATGTAAAGGACCTACATAATGGGCATTAAGCTTTCAAAATATCACTAATCAGTAATTACAAATAAAATTAAAACTACAATTTGAAGTTTGACAAGCTATTACCTTGGAGAAATAATTTACTGCACGGGTGTGGTCAAGTCTTGGTGAGAGCACCATCAGAAGATCATTCAGTAACAGTGGCTTGAACTCCAAGTAAAACTGGATTGCTCTGTAATACAATTCAACATTTGCAACCTGCAGAAGAAAAAAGAAAGAAAATTATTATGAAAGCATGAAGTAACTTTCCATATCTGTGCACTTATTATGACGTTCTTCTGTTGGACATAACTATAATTTTATAAGAGGAAATATATTACCAACACAATAATCAACACCCATCATTTTTTATTACAGTTTTTTTGTTATAGATACATAAATAATGGTAGATTTACCGTATCTTTCAGAACATTGCTTTTACTCACAAAACCGATACTTACCTTTGTAATGATGTCTTTAAATTGTCCTTCCTTCCATGCATCTGTGGCGTGGTTCATCATTGTGATGATAGCATTGTCGTACTCTTCATACTTATCATACAGGAATACTAATTCTGCCCACAAGTGAGCCTGCTCTGCTGCTCTTAGCACCTACAATAGAAACACTTACTAGGTGAATTATTCATAATTAGCAAAACTACTATCAATAGTCTACATCATATAAAATAGGTCACATAAATCAGAAGTGCAAGAATTTTTGCTAAAATGTAGTTACCTTAGGAATATTGACTCTTGACCAGAACAGCTCCAAGTGCTCCCGCATTTTCTGGGGTTTAAATTTAGAGTAGAGGATTGCAAGTTCAGTGAACATTCCCATGTGTGCCCTTTCCAGTCCAAGAGCTGCCTCCAACATAGTGATAAGTTCTTCAAAATACCCTCGATCCTAAGAGTCAAAATGAAACACATTACTATATAAAACTTGTTACAAAAAGAAACGACTATAGCAAAGAGATGAGAGAAAACAAATAAGAGTGTAAACACATATTAAATCAGCAAGAACACACTGGCCCTGCGGCCACTATAAGGTTTATTTTAAGCAATACTAAGCCGGTATATTACATAGCAATGGGATGAGTTCAGGTGAAGAATAAACACTGCATTTTAAAAACAATTTTGGCCTTTTACATAACTATGCATAGGCATGGAACAGTGGCACTCCTTTTCTGGTAAAATGAGGCTGCAATGCAGTGAAATTAAAGCATAAAGGACATACTAGGGGGCTGATTTACTAACCCACGAATCCGACCCGAATTGGAAAAGTTCCGACTTGAAAACGAATATTTTGCGACTTTTTCGTATGTTTTGCGATTTTTTCGGATTCTGTACGAATTTTTCGGATCCAATACGATTTTTGCGTAAAAACGCGAGTTTTTCGTATCCATTACGAAAGTTGCGTAAAAAGTTGCGCATTTTGCGTAGCGTTAAAACTTACGCGAAAAGTTGCGCATTTTTCGTAGCGTTAAACTTACGCTACGAAAAATGCGCAACTTTTCGCGTAAGTTTTAACGCTACGCAAAATGCGCAACTTTTTACGCAACTTTCGTAATGGATAGGAAAACTCGCGTTTTTACGCAAAAATCGTATTGGATCCGAAAAATTCGTAAAGAATCCGAAAAAATCGCAAAGTACCGATCATTACGAAAAAAACGCAATCGGACTCCATTCGACCCGTTCGTGGGTAAGTAAATCAGCCCCTAAGTGTAAAAAAATATAACAATAATATCTTGCTTTTAACCCCTAACATCTGCCTGAGATATACAACCATCCCTTACTTTATGTTAATTCAAGTTAAAAACCAGGTCCTTTTATTGTAGCTCAGGTAATTCAGGACAGTATATATATTTTATTTTGAAAGACCATATTTCCTTTTGTAAAAGCCTTACCTGGTAATAATTTATAAGCTCCTCCAATTCATCAGCATGAACCACAATATGAAGACCACACATCTGTGCTAGGCGAAACTCTTTTCCATCAACACAAGCAAAGCAAACCTGGGGATGAAACAAATGATGTAAATATGCCACACATTTTTACCACAGAAAATGCTTCCTGTAAATCTCTAACAGTTTCTCTCACCTCTTTCCAAGTGCGTGTGCTATTTGCCTTACGAGCACCATCCACAGCTGCTTGATACTCTCCTAAGTGAACCAAAGTGGATGCCAAGCGTCCAAAATTGGAAACATTGTTATAGAGGAGCTTAGCAGCATCATACATTTTTTCATCATAGCAGCGATCACCAACCTAAAAAGAAATAATATTAACTTTAAACTACACAAATTTGCCTATCAACACACTAAGGACAGGTATGGGACCTGTTATCCAGAATACTCTGGATAAGGGTCTTTTTGTAATTTAGATCACCATACATTAAGTCTACTAAAACATCATTTAAACAGTGATTAAACCCAATAGGGTTGTTTTGTTTCCAATAAGATTAAATATATCTTAATTAGGATCAAGTATAAGGTACTGTTTTATTATTACAGAGATAAAAGCAAATCATTTATAAAAATGTGAATTATTTGATTAAAATAGACTCTTGGGGGAGATGGCCTTCCTATAATTCAAAGCTGTCTAGGTAACAGGTTTCAGGATAACTGATCCAAATACCTGTATAAGTATGTATTAAAGTAGGATCTTACAAATTTTTTAAGAACTAGGGGAAGGTCATACTTACTAATGTCGGACATTGTTTGTCCAGTTTTATATTCATTTTTAACAAAACATAAAACTTGCTACATTCTGAAAAAATCAATTTCCCATTCTGTAAGATGTTCTTGTTAATATAGGCCCTCAATGGTTTTGCTCAAACAGCTCTCTAATTATATGAAATTTCTCTGTACGGACATTTGCTTTACCCTTACATACCTCAAAGCATTAAATAAATTTGTCCTTAGCTGAAGCAAAAGCAGACACAGTAACTTTCCAGCGTCTCACTACAGATGCTAGAACAGGCTGCTTTGGGGTTCAGTATTAACTGCTACCACAGAACTGAGTTATGACTGCATTCAGTTAAAAAAAATACTGAAGGGGCTTTAGAAGACAGGTGTGCCTTTGCCCTAAATTCCAGTTCTAGTAGCTGTGCCAGACTTTTTAAATTAGGATTTTCTGGAGACACACACATGCATACATGATTAATTACAGACCTCTAACCTTAGTATAACCATGGTGTTTGCTTAACTGCTGAACACATACAACGACCTGTATCTAATTGAATGACACAGTTGGTACTCTCCACCCACTTCGACTGCAGCTTGTAACCATTACCAAGAACAACTACTTTTTATGCCTCTATCCATAATAAAAAAAAGCCAAGCAAAAACTATGCATAAAATGGCTATGAGTTACCTGCTGAATGTGAGCATTATTTGGTCCATTAATGAACTCTTCTAGTTCTGCAAGGCGATTTGTTTTAGCAAGAGCAAATATGAGCTCTGTTTCCACATAGGATTCTCGTGCCTTTTTGCGAGCCATTTGCAGGTATTTGACCAACTCCTCCCAGTTTCCTAACAAAATAAAACACACGACAGTTCAAAAGTCTATTCTGTATAAAAAAAAAAATTAATAAAATAAAGAGATGCTGAAAACGCTATACAGGTTATCTTACAATGTAATCATATATACAAAGTCACCTTTTCATTGATTTCTGCATTCAGGCAACTTTCAGTAGCAGAATAAGTATTCAAAGAAAAGATCTTAATACTGTACCACTAGCATTGGCAGCTTGAACAACTTCCATGTAAGAAGAAGGATCATCTGCTTTAATGTAGGAATCAATAGCTTCCTTGACCATCCCTTTCTGTAACTGCGCTTTGGCAAGCTGACTCCAAACAGCTGGTTCATTGCATCGCTCAGCAAACTCATATGCCCGGTCCAAATTCCCAATGTGTTCAATCAGAACCTAAAAAGTTTGATTACATTACTATCAGGCAAATATGTAAGCAGACTGCACATAGTGTATTGAATGTGGTATACCTGCACAGCTGAAGTGTTCACATCAAATTTCCTGAAAATAGCAAATGCTTCCTCAAACAGCTCATTGCTTATGGCAATGTTTGCAATGTCCGGGGCATCATAGTTATCTAGGCGGTTAATATACTCCATGACCCTTGTGCGGTCAGCTTTAATTGCAGTCAGAATCAAGAGGTTCTGCAGATTTCTGTAAACAAACATAAGGACTGTTAACACGACATTATAAACAATAAAAATGATAAACAAAGAAATCTCATTATAAGACAGAAACTGCCATTATATTTTAGACAATTATTGACTAGTTAAAAAAAAAAGTAGGCATCCATTACGTTGATGCATTTGATGCCAAGTGGTACACAGTAAAACATATTACTGTGGTTTATTTTTGATTAGTTTAGATATTTGTGCTCTTTTACTGGAGTCTCAAAATGCAAAAAGCTTTATGCAAGGAAAGGAATTTTGATAAATTTCAGACGTGCCTGTGTTCACTAAAGACAGAGTTGTCCAACACAATTTTCTCCAACAATTCAATGAGCTCATTAGGAAGGTCTGCTGTCATAAAGGCTTTTACAGTAACAGACACCTCTTCAGGATCCTGTGTTTCAGACAAAGCAGTCTGCACAACCTGTAAAGCAAGAAAATAATAGGGTGAATTATGTTTCATTATTATTGTACTTGAACACTTGAGGCGTGAAAGAGCATTTTTGTTTTTGTTTTTTTAACTACCGAAGACCAATAAATGGACATGTATAACTGATATTTACTAATGGTGGGGGGAAATTACCTGATCAATTAGAGGTCTCCTATATGGGTTGCTTTCCAACAAGACACTGGCCCACAATTCCGGATCTTTGCGACGTACAAGGTAACGGGACAGGCTTTTAAAAAGAGAATTTTCATTGCAAACCTGAATGAGAAATAAAAAGAATATTTGATAAATCAATAAAATCACACAAGCAGCTGCAAGTTAAAACCTTGCTTAAACAGGTCACGTGTTTCTTTGGGTTTCTTTACGGTACATATGAAATATATCGCACTATAAAAGCTAAATTTTCTATGATGTCTACATATACTTAGAAAAAATTTTGCAGAAGTTAACAGATTTTGTAAGTGGGCATGGGCTGGACAAAGCAGGATTATGGTTTAAAACCACATTTCTCCAGGAATGTTGGGAGTCACAGATAACCTTAATGTAAGTACAAAGTTTAAAAACACATACATTTATTAGTTCCAGGTCACACTGTCCTCGTTCATATGCAACGCATGCAAGATGGGGATCCCTTTTTTCACAATACTTTCCAACAACACGACTGTCGTAGTATGGGTTCTCTCGTAGGAATCGTTCAGGATTATTATTGCTATCTATGTATATTTTAGCCAAAGCATTATGAGTGGCAGGCTCTTCGCATCCCTCATGAATTCGAGATTCCAGCCATGGCAAAAGGAGTTTTAACCTAAGGGATAAGAATCCACCACTTAATAATTACAGCAAATGAAAATATGTGAATTACTTAGGGCAACAGCCAGAGCCATAATGATTGCAAGGCATAAACAAACCTCCGTCAGAAAATATGCAAAAAAAAATGTTAAAGGTCAGGAAAGCTAAAAGGTTAGGGTTAATTCTCACAGAAGAATGATTTAACATTTGTAGTTATAGAGTCACTTACACTGCAGAGCATGGGGGTAAGTGTTTAAAGGAACACCAAAAAATCAAAGTGTTTTAAAGTAATTGAAATATAATGTACTGTGGCCCTGCACTGGTAAAACTGGGGTGTTTGCTTCAGGAACACTACTATAGTTTATATAAATAAACTGCTGTGCAGCCATGGGGGCAGCCAATCAAGCTGTAAAAAGGAGAAAAGGCACAGGTTACATAGTAGATACCAGATAAGACACCATTGTATTCTACAGGGTTTATCTGTTAGCTGCTATATAACCTGTGCCTTTTCTTCTTTTGAATGGCTGCCCCCATAGCTACACACCAGGGTTTATATATACTCTAGTAATGTTTCTGGAACAAACACAAAACTTTTACCAGTGCAGGGCAGCAGTACATTATAGTTTAACTTCTTTGAAATATATACATTTTTTGGTGTTACTGTTCCTTTAATGCAATGTTTATGTACCCTTTAATACTTCAATGAGTAAATGTCCCTGTCAAAACAGGGTGTCAGGTGAAATGAGTCATTTACATTTGCAAGAATGTAATACAGTACGGGAAATATGGAGGATTACATGTATTGAAACAATGCAAACGTGACTGCTCCACTACGAAGTGCATTTTATTTCCCAAACACATTTTAGAGAACACAAATTCTCTCTCTCTCTCTCTCTTTCTCTCTCTCTCTCTCTCTGTGTCTTGCTGGTAAAGTGAAATTCCAAAATGATGTGATACAAGCTTCTGAAATAATGGTTATACAGCATTTTGTACGAGAAAGGCATCAGACATGAAATATAGCGAAACATCTTTACCTGTTTCTTTTCTCAACTTCAGCAACAAGCTCATCTGTAGAGAACTGTCCCCTCACAACAAGGATAAGGTTCTTAATTACATCTTCTGAGCAATCCACATCAAGAAGGCCCCCAATAACTACTGGCAACCGACTTGGGTTTACCTTGTAAAATAAAAAAAATGTTCAGTTTATTTTTTTTTAACCACATAAGCTTTCATATATTTAAGCTTACAGCATAACAGCAAAAAAGACACTTATGGGGTAATGTAATAAAAGTTGCAAAGTTCCCACAAGTCTAGTTAGCATTAGTGACCAATCAGCTGGAAGCTTTAACTGGTCACTTGTTTAAGAGCCAATATTTGATTGGTTTCTGTAGATCAGAAGACCTTTTGCAAGCTTTTCGACCCTTTTAACCACAGTACAGTTATTATAGACAAACACAAAACAAAATTTCTCCAATAAAAAGCTCGGGAGTGTACATTTTTCCACTAAATCTGATTTCTTTTCTGCAGATATGAGCAACAGTATCAGAATGGTTGGTTTGCTAGCAGTTACCTTTTGAACGTAGATCTCAATGTATTTCTGTAGGTTGTTCCTGTACAGATACAGCACAAGATCATGCACAAAGTCGAAGCGATCACATACAATTATCAGTGGCAGCTGGTCTGTGAGCTTGGCTTCCTATAAAAAGTATGAAGGCAATATATATGCATTAAAACGAGAGCGCAAAAGGATGGAAGCAATCAAAAAGGATTTAAAAGGATAGAGAACAAAATACAACAGAACTATTTAAAAAACAAAATAAAAGCACCTGTCAATAAAAAAAAAAAATCTACAAAGTCACACAGAAGCACCTCAAAATATTTCTAAAACGTTATAAAACATAAGGATTAACACTATATATCATGGTAGTTTAAATGAAATCATTGGGGGTGTAATATAGTGGAATCTTTTGTGCTTAATAGTATCCAGATTCCAAAGATGATGATGATGATGATGATGAACTGAGATTAGGATTTAGGGAGTGTGCCCTCTCTGACAAAGGCAAATGTAAGGCCAAACTTGAAAAGGTGCCACCACCACAATGGCACAGACTAAATCATTCCTACATCACACAATAAAGACTTCATGAATGGATGGGGTATTGGTCATATGCCTCAAAAGGCAGCTCAGATTATTATAGTTTAAAATCTAACAAATTTTAAATTTACTTTCTTAATAAGTGGCACCATAAGAAGCATGGCACACAGGGTTTTTAATCAATGCTATCCTTTCATGGAGAACCAGGGCAAAGGAAACAAAAAATAGAATGGAAAATAAGCAGTCTATAGAAGATGCTTTGCCTGTAGTTCCACTTTGCTCAGGAGGATGCAAAGTAATGTAAATAGGAAGATGTAGCTGAAAAGAAAGTATATATTGTCAGCAGTGTTTCTTCCTGAGAGAACTGAGGAGCTTCAAATAACCTGTGTGCTATGCAATTTTGCAGGGCGATTTCACAAGACAGTCCTATGTACATTTTTACCATGAAGATAGAAAAATATTGGGAAAGCCTACACAAAATTTACCTTGTTCATGTCCTGCTCATTCCACAGACAAAAGGAAAAGCACAAAAAATAATAACTCCCATCAGGAAATTGTAAGTATAGATTGATTACTAAACATCTATATAAATATATATGGAGTATTTTGAATACAATAAAGGAGATCTTTATATTTAAAGGGATTCACAATCATTAAAGGGATCCACAACCATATAAAATCTTGAGGCTAAAGGCAACTGTATTATATTTTAGGTTATGCACTGCAAAGTTGTATTTTTCATATCATAATTACAATGGGGTTTATTAACACTTCATTATACATACACAAAAAAACACTTTCTACTTTTTGGATTAACTGTGAAGGAGTATAGAGAAATAGGGGAATGTGCCAAAACCATAGGCCTTAAGCAGTTAAGTATTTTAGAGAAGTCTGTATGTGGAGAACATGGTTGTTGACTGGAGGTCAGTCTGGAGGAGACTTTATCAGATAATTTTAATACTTTTAAATGTTAGAGATAAATGTTGTATATTCTGTAAGGCACCAATAAAAAAAAATGGCTGTTCAGTATCAAATATAAAAAATATGAACAGTGATAATGTCCCAGAACACAAAAATATTAATGAGCAATTTAATTTCCCAAAAATTCCCATACAGCACCTACTGTTTAAGTCAGGAATCCACCATTCAATAGCAAAATGATTACCTTTAGGAAGTTTTTCACTCGCTCGGGATCATAACAGTTACTCTCTCTACATATCCTTTCAACTTCTTTAATCTGACCAGTTTTGCAGGCTGCCTGGATATATTTAAAATGCACATCGGGATCCTGGCTGAAGTTGACAATAGAGCCCAGAAAATAAAACAGCCCTAAAAAGCAATAAAGATCAAATTAAGATGCTTTTGTCAATCACACTGAGAACCTAATTATATGGATCTAAATGATTTAACAGCAGTAAGGCTCGACACACCAATAATCCTACATTTAGCCATCCTCATTTTCCGCAATACTGCATAAATACTGCAAGAACTAGCATTTTGCTTCTGGCTTTGCTCAGAAAACTTAAAATATATACAAGTAAAGGATTTATAATCTGAAATGCTTGGGACCTTGTGTTTTCTGGATAAGTGATCCTTCCATAACTTGGACCTCCATACCTTAAGTCTATTAAAAATAATGTAAACATTAAAGGAGAAAGAAAGGCTAAGTCACTTGGAGGTGCCAAAATGTTAGGTGCCCCTAAGTGACTTTAATCGCTTACCTTGTACCCCGGGCTAGTGCCCCTGTTAGGAGAAAACTGCACCAGCCCGGGGTACCTGTAGGGAGCGCTTCCTTCCTCCGCGTTTCTTCTGCGGCAAAATCTCTGGGCCAGCGCATGCCCATTAGAGTGAAAAGCCGACTTTGTTGTTAAAGTTCGGTTTTTCACTCTAATGCACATGCGCAAACGCACCAACGTGGAAGAAGGAAGCGCTCGCAGCTGCCCCGGGCTGGTGCTGTTCTCTCTTAACAGGGGCACCAGCCCGGAGTACAAGGTAAGCAATTAAAGTCACTTGGGGGTGCCTAACATTTTGGCACCCCCAAGCGACTTAGGCTTTCCTTTTCCTTTAAATAAACTTAATAGGATTGTTTCAGTACTGATTATTACAGAGAAAAAGGAAAGTCTGCAGACACTGCTTATGGACAATATTCAGCCAGAACTGCCTTGTGTTAATACAAAATGCAAAAAAAAAGTGAAAAAACCAATGCAAAGTATACAGAGAAATAATTCATTCTTAAATTTCATAATGTATTTGTACCTATATGTAACATATAGGTCATTCTATATATTACATTACATATGCAATAACTATGTTTATAAAACTAGGCATATGTATAAAATGGACTTTTTTCTATGGGGGCCCAGAAGATACTTGTTCCCAGAGCAATTCTCCTAGTCCCACTAAGCAATTCCTTGAGACCAAACATTTCCATTGAATAATGGATTTCTTACCTTCGAAGCTCTTGAAAGATTCAAAAAGTTCAATAAGCGACAGAGTGGAAAGCTGCTCATGGTATTTGGAAGCTACTTGGACACATATCTGCAAATTTTGCCGGATGTTTGCAGAGAGCATGGCACGCAAGCATTCAAGAGAATCTTCAACAGACAGGGAGCCAAAATAATTCACCAGCCACTGTAAAAAGCATAGAAAGCCTCTGTTCAACAGGTTACTAAAGTTAATTCAATTAGGAGGCATTTTTATAGTTTAACTTAAAAAGGGAACTTTCCAAAAAAAAAAGTGCAAAACTTTATGCAAAAGTATAACACCTTGGTTAAAGCATAAAAAGTTTTTTTAAAAATAGTTGCATTAAAAAGACTTTGGGGCACATTCATCTAAGTAAGAGTTTGAATGGGTAAAATTCGGATTAAATACGAAAAATTTGTATTAGTCACGATAATATCATATCAGCGTTCCGAAAGTCACAAAATTTTTGTCTCCGAACGTTCGTAAATGGCGGGAAAACCTTTCTGACTTTGATCCTTCTGTGCATGTTTTTGAAGCCTCCCATAGGACTCAATGGCACTCTGCAGCTCCAACCTGGCCCAAGGAAAGTTACGATAACAAATCCGAAACTTTCGTACTCACTGCAACAAATACGACTTTGTTGCGTAAAATTTGTCACAAAGTACGAAAAAGTAGCGCAAATTAATGAAAAAACTGCAGAAAATACACACAGTTCTATATATTAGAAAAAATATGATTTTTTTGTATTCATAATCAATCATACTTTGATAAATGTGCCCCATAATGTGTAAAAGGTATGCCTTTATTAATGCTGATTTAGAGAACAAAAAATAATCCAATACTTTAGTTTGTACCAAAAAAAGTCATATAAAATGCATATTAAAAAAGGTTATAAATTTAGCACGTACCTCTGGATTCAAAAGATGAGTGTGGACAACTGCCCTTTTAATGTCATAAAGATCAGTAAAATGTTCCAAAGCTCTCTGAAGGAGGCCTGCCTTCTCACAAAGCTGTGCAATGTGAGCACGATCATAATGTGTAAACATCTGGTTGCCCAAAATCGCATCAGCCACCTAGCAAATAAACAGCAAGGATAATTTTAGTATTGTTACAATTCACTACATTGGCTGTTTCTGATTTAAACTGGCTACTTAAAGGTGGCATCAGGACCACCAATTAAGCCTTCTTTTTTTATCAAGTTGGAAGACCATTTGTCTGTGCCTAAACCAAGGATTCTCCAGGATGTCTTGGCCCATAGCTTTCACTGGCTCATAAATGAGTCTTCAGCCAACCTGAGACTGCTTCTGCTTTAAAACATTTACATCCATAAGATGTTTTCCAACTACTTCTGCTTTAAAACAAAAATTCACCTAACTTTTTTAGCTCCTTCAAATTATTAAGACTTAGGAATATCCACAGTAGTTTGATGTTGCTCTAAATAAAGGAGCATGGCTTTGCAGTGGGATGTGCACCAGATGTAATGCGAGACTGCATGACACAATGGCAGAAGTGTTTTAAAGTGATACTGACACGAAAAAACTATTTTTCAAAATATGAATTTACATAAAAAGCTACCTATAGGTCGTGTTTATGGTTTTTCACTGACAGGTTTGGTTTTGTAAGTAGTTCCTAAGCCTGACTGTTTTGCCAACCTGACTGTCCCTTCCCAACCTGTCAGTTATAGCTTCTAATGCTAACAGACAAATATGGCCGCCTCCTCATAGAGGAACACAGGGCATCAGACAGGTAATGTAAACGCATCAGGCAAATATTTTTATGGCAAAATTATAAAGTTTTTGCTAAGACAATGTTATGATAGATGTAAAAAAAGATTTACTTTCTGGTGTCAGTATCTCTTTAAGATATAGTTGGCCTCAGGTGTACCTGGGCAGTAACAATAGCAACCAGTCAGCGATTAGCTTTATTCATCCAGCTGCAGGTATAACAGTAAAATCAAATGTTTGATTGCCATGGGTTACTGCCCCAGATTAACTTTTTTTTTTTTTTTAAATAAAGATACAGTGAGCACTTTTAAGACTTTGTCCAGCCAATATATTATTCAGTGTTTCTCTGGGTGCCATGCACCGTGTGTTCCATAAGCAGCTACAGATGTGGCATATTTTGTGGGCAAAACCCAGCCCATGTAAACACCAAAAGTGTATGCCCTACCCGTCCGTACTGTAGAACAAGAGGATAGCAGCAAACTGGCATGTTCACAGCCAGTAATGCCACATGTAAATATCAGTTTAAAAGTACCCCCATTATTTTATGATAGTGATTCCAGTATTTTATTATGAAGAAGGGTGGAGGCCTGTGGATAGTTTGCAAGTATCTTGGAGCCTGACTCATTTTGCAATACAAGTTATTTGACAATTATAAAGAGCAATAATATTGTCACTAATTCCAGTTCAATTTATTTAACTGCATAGAGCACATATACATGTTTTTGCATGTATTAATCTACAAATTAATATTATTTGGACACCGAAGTTAATATCCCCAAGCAGTATGGATACACTACTAGCTTGAACATGAATTAGATACATTTAATTAGTCAGTGCAAAATAAGACTGATAGGAATACACTAAATAGATAAAAATGATTTAGTCCTCATGCAAGTGTGTGCATATTTTAAATGTGTCATCTCACAGTTTATGTTTTTACCAACTGATTTTTCAAGATTTGACACATTAAACCAATCAAAGAGTTGGCTGCACAAACCCCAGGGAAAATAAATAAGTTATGATTTTCTTAAGTATACTATACAAGTTCAAGCTCATTTTCCTAAAATAAAGCAATATAATTTTACAGCAATGTTAAGCATTATTAATAAAATGTCACACAAAGAGCCATACCTGAGGTGCATGCATCAGATTCATTTCAAGGAGACGAGTTTGCAAAGGGCCTTCTGTTGGACGGTTATTTTTTAGAGCATCCAGTAAGAAAGCAGTGCATTGCTGGATAAGGTTGTATTCCATAAAGACATCCACAATCTAAGCCAAAAAGCAGATATATTACATTAATAAATGATATTCCAAAAAACAAAAAATTAAACTTTGTAAACCATTTAAATCTCATTTACCTGGGTGATATCTGCAAGAGGCTCCTCATCTTGGACCAACATTTGAGCAAACTGTTGGCCTTGATCTGGATTGATTCTCATAACATTTCGCAGCAGGAAAATCCAATCAGGTGTATAGCCCACCTGCACCAGATGGTAAATACAATGTTACATTTTATTGTCATTTTGGTTTTTATAATCTAGCAAAATCATAAAGAAATATATAAAGATATACAATAGAAACCCACCTTCTTTGCATAGA
Organism: Xenopus tropicalis; assembly: GCF_000004195.4. Taxonomy (NCBI): domain Eukaryota; kingdom Metazoa; phylum Chordata; class Amphibia; order Anura; family Pipidae; genus Xenopus; species Xenopus tropicalis. Next base: position 91,296,308 of record NC_030678.2, on the reverse strand, counting down.
GCACAATCTTCTGAACCTGCCCAGTCTCTGCAAAGCACTGAATTACTTTGTTTGGAACATTAGCCCTCAGATAAACACTCAAGGCAAGTGTAGGGTCAACAGACTTTACAAGATCTCCCAATTCTTCAGAACACTCCAGCTATGCATGAATCAAACAAGGATATTGTTATTTTGCTTTCCCAAACATTTTATATATATGTTAGTGTAAACGAAAAACATGGTTATTTTGGTATACACAAAAATACCTGAACATGCAGGTTTGGAAAAGTAAAGTACAGCAAATTTGATCTTTCTGAATATTGAACTTACCTTGTCTTCCTTGAGCCATTTCTCCAAAAGCTGTTTGCGACCTTGTTGCAACACAGGTCTGCAAAGCTCCAAGGATTCAAACTTGTTGAGTTGACCTTGGTCTAAAAGAATTCCAAAATATTGCAGCAATGGGGAGGTTTGACCTGGTTGTGCAGGAACACTTTGGAAACGGCGGATAGTTTCTGGTGTACGTAGTATTCCCTGCAAAAAGTTATTATTTAGTATATGACAGCTAAAGCACAGAGTATATCAATATAAAAAAAAAAAAAAAAATATATATATATATATATATATATACACAATTTATGTAGATGACACTTTACAGGTCTTAAATGTTTTACATATCAACTTCTCCTCTGCTTTAAGAGTTATAGCAAAAAAAAAAAAAAAAAAAAAGGTCTAGCCAAAAAACATGCAGCACAAAAAATGTCACGGTATATCTAGTAGAAGTGAATCTAGAGTAACTGGACTTGCCGAGTAAGTCCAATTGCTCTAGAGCAGGGCTGTCCAACTGGCGGCCTGCGACCCCCCTGTGTGGCCCCCCCCACCTGTCTGGCTGCTTTGATGGCTTACCTTTGTGTAAGCGTTAAATGGTATCAGTACTGAGATTAAATGGCCCCCTGCATTGCTCACACCTTAGATTCAGGCTGTAATCCCCCTGTATTGTTTAATCATGTAATCCCCTGTACTGTTGACACCTTTTAATGTTTTCCCCCTGCATTGTTCACACCTCAGGCTCAGGCTGTAATCACCCTCATTGTTCACCTGTTCACACCTCAGACATTCCCTCTGACACATCCAGCACTGTGTTTCTGTATGCTGTCTGTGTGTGCCATAGGGCAGGCATAGTGTGGCACACATAGGCAGGGGAGGGCAGGAATAGTATGGCCCACATAGGTAGGGGAGGGCAGGCATAGTATGGCACACATAGGCAGGGGAGGGCAAGCATAGTATGGCACACACAGGCAGCATAGGGCAGGCAGAGTATGGCACACACAGGCAGCATAGGGCAGGCTGAGTATGGCACACACAGGCAGGGTAGGGCAAGCAGTACTCTGCCTGCTCTATGCCTCCCCTATGCTGCCTGTGTGTGCCATACTCTGCCTTTTCTTATGTTGCCTGTGTGTGCCTTACTCTCCCTGCCCTATGCTGCCTGTGGAAGGTGAACCTGGCAGGGGTTTGTTCTGGGAGTTTGTTAGCATTTGGAAATAGTCATTATATGGTCCCTAAGGTGTGTAATTATATGCTGGTGGTTGCTGTGCTATCCACAGAAGAGGAGGAGGCATATGGATTTAAGTGTATCTCTTAATATGACATAATATAATTCTTTCACATATGAATGAAGGGTGATATCCCTTCAGTGAGCACCAAACATTGGGTTTTTGCTGTGTTGCCACCATTAATGTGGGGATGGTCTTAAAAGCTCTTGTGATAACATGGGTGTAGTTTGAAGTGGGTGCGGTTTAAAAAAGGGGAGTGGTCAAAACTGGCTTCCATTATCGGCACTCCACCATGTAGGCCAGAAAAATTCCGGCCCTCAGTACCACAGAAGTTGGACAGCACTGCTCTAGAGCAAAGTCTTGAGTAATTCCTCAGCAAGTCCAGTTGCTCTAGATTCACTTCTACTAGATAAACATTCATTCTACCACTAGATGGCGCACGCAGCAGAAAAAACCCATAATACAAAATTTCCAGAATTTATTGAAAATAGCCCTTTTAGTGTTCTCTTCACTTGCCTGTAATTAAACTAGAGCATCTCTAAGAAATTGCCTACACTGACTTTTAGATCTATGTCACAAATTGCGTATTTACCGTTCATACGAGAAATAGAAGACTGCCCCAGTCTTAAAACAGATTTGAGAGCAGCACCCTAAAGCCAAACGGTCAAATGATAACGACTGGTATAGGAGCCCTCAAACAAAGGTTCTTCTTTGCTTTTAGAATTAAAAAAAATAAATCACATTTTTCCTGCACAGTAATTTTCAGTGCAGTATGCAGGCTTTGTACAGAATTACACAACCCCAGAAGTGCTGAACAACAAGATTTTAAAAGATACTCAATAAGATTATTCAAAAATCAAATATAATGCATTCAAGTTTAATTTTGTCACTACTTAGCAGGCCATACCTTTGGGGCATTTGCAGCCACCTTTGCTGCTTCTGAATAATTTCCCTGTGCAAAGAGAGCGTTGAATTTACGAGCAAAAAGCTCCTCAGCTCCAGCAAGGTTGTTTCTTACAGCCATACGCAAGGCTAGATCAGGGTTCTGCAGAACGTTTGTGATATATGGGATTATGTTCTCCTCTTCAACACACACAGAAAGAACCTAAAAATCAAAACACACATTAGTTTAATAAAAAAAAAAAAAAAGAAGGTTTATAAAGCTTTGTCTCACTTTGTGATGAACAATATCTACTGTGCACACAAAGCTAGATTCCAAATCCTCTCTTGTTCTTTCCCTGATATTAATTTGTATTTATTGAAGGGGAAATAATGTTATAGGATTATGGCATTTTTGAAAAAGGTAAAAAAAAAACCCACAGTAACCATACCTATTGATAGGTTATTACGCCATGTTACCTCAATGAGCAACCCAAAGCCACTAAGATGTGAGAGGCCAGTGGATATTGACTGGCTTATCAAAAATGAATAATGGTGAGCTATAGAGGTGTGGATCTGAGCTGCTGTACCTCTGGGCTAATTGCTGCGCATAAGTTGCATTTTTTTTTTTTCAAGTTTGCATCTTTTGCCAGATTTCAGCTCCTCCTTACGCCACTCAGTTAGAAAATCAAGGATATAAGTGTGAAATCTCTGGAGCCAATAGGTGATTAAAAAGTTTTATGCTCACAGCTAGCTAAAGTGGCTGCTCGCCAGACATTCAGTCAGGCAGATCTTACCTGCCCCTTTCTGTTTACTCCGATGATTCCAGCTGTGGCTTCATGAGGAGCAGTAACAAAGATGGTTTCCCCACTTATACGATTCATATAAATGCAGGTTCCGGTTTCTAGGTCGTAAAGATGAATGTAGCCATATTTTGTAATCAGAAAAACAACATCATGCTTGTCACTAATCTGTAAGAAAATGACATTTTAATATTAAAACAATACATATCTGCATACACACCAAATGAAAACAATGCTGATAACCACTGGTTGCTAGAATGCAGCACATCTCCCTGGTGACCCACAACATTTAATGCACCAAATATCAAATATATGAGCAATTTCTCATACAGTAGTTGATATTGACCAATGTTAGAGCAAGAACCAAGAGTTCCTGTTTGTTAAGAGAGACTCCTCTAAGGTTACTGTTGCAAGTGGTATTTTCTGGCAAAAATTTGCCCCATGCCTGCTAGATGAAGTCAATGGTAAACTCAAGGGCAATACTGGCAGTTCCAGTAAACAACATGCCACATGACATTTACCAAAGACTACAGAGAATATTTACTTGAATGGGAATCACCTGGATCCACAAGTTATGAAACTCAATGCCCTGAATCAGGCAATTATCACTTGGCAGAAAAGGGAGGAAGAAAAATGTTGTTTTTCAGAAAAAACCTAATGATTAAGGGCAATAACACATGGAGCTATTTGTTGCCAGCTAGTTGTTAAGGCCACAAAATAGACTATAAAAATAAATATTTTTATTAAAAGTGCATTACATGAACAAGGCAATAGCAGTGATAACTGAATGTGGACTTCATAAAGTTTTAGAACAATTCAGGTAGCATGGAGCTAAACCATTTTTCCATATGAGAAATAACGACTGTGACACACTTCTTTAACTACTGCATATATCACTTTCTATTTCAGTAGGAAAAGGCATAGATTGTCCTTAGATCATCTCTCAGTCACAGGACAATTCTCAGCACTTCCTGTTGAAGAGAACAGGAAACAATCCACATGGAGATGCACTGAATTCAGCATTTGTTGAATCGCTACCCTTAATGCAGGATTAGGATCTGGAAGAAATCCTTAGTATTCAGCTGAACTGAAACCAAAGACTTAAACTAAATTGATTTAAAGCTCTGGAAAAATAAAAGCAGCAAATTTATATTCAGATGCAACACAATTTTTATTAATCTAATTTTTTTTTTTTTAAGTTAATTTAGGATTTGGTTCCAAATACATTTAAATAAGGATTTTATAACTAAACTACAATTGATAATTTATCAAATTTACAGTATATGATACCTGCATGGCAACAGGAAAGTCATTCTGAGCTTCTGGAGGAAAGAAGACATCAACAGCTTTCTTTGGAAAAGGCTGGTTGCCTGTAGGTGGTGTACCAACTTCTATAATATGGAGCTGAAAAAAATGCAATACATATGATAAGTAATAGAAATAGTCACACAATGTTAATATGTTCAATTTACAGGATTATCTTCTGAATATCATAAGTTTAGACAACCTCAGGAACATGCAATCCATGTCACGCATTGCAATTTCTCAACTCACACACACAAACTCTGATATGGTTTTTACACCAGTGGAGAAAACATGATATGTGACCAGTAAAGGTCCAAAGTCAAATGCAATTTGTTTTTCCTCTCACAAAAGCCTAAACAATAGCAGATCAAGAAATCATATAAAGCTGATAAGTCTAGCATGTTTGAAATATATTTTCTCTACAGTCTCATTAAGAGATACTAGAGTCATTCGTATGGCTGCATTATCAAGGAAGAGCTAAGATTTAATTTTTGCAAGCAGGTTTTACAATATTTTCAATAGTTCCCATGGTATAAAAGGTTTGCTGCATTAACCCATCATTGCAGTTGCAACTGTGGATTCATAGCATGAGTGTGCTAACACAAAAATAAAATAGCTAGAGTGCTGGGTAAGAGGTCTACTTGAACTACAGTTATACAGAACTATTTAACGTTTAACTGCTTATGCATATTTGATATATTAACACACACTCTTTAAAGTTTCCTTGTTTCTAAGATCTATATAGCCAAACACCACAATGCATTGAGAATCAAGAAAATCTGGGTTGAGAAAAAAACAAAATCTCCTCATGCAATAATATCATATGGTAATACTTACCTTTCCCCCAGCTTGACCCCTTACAGCAAAGCAGAAGAGGGTTGATTCTTCAGCATTTCCTTCCATCTTGAACTGAGCAAAGCTGGCAGCATGTCCTTCGATGGGCTGGGACACTTTCCTGTCTACGGAGTAAAGCTGCATGGCTCCCACAACACGGTTTTGCTAATTATACACAAAAGTATATTGGGTTAACTACTAAAGAGCAACTATGAAATAAAACCATAGCAGTTCTTTTAAAGAACAGAATTCATTTAGCTAGTTGAACTAGAAAGACTACTTCTCAGCATAGCTTTACATAGGCAACAAATGCACTCATCAGGTTTATTAAGGCCTAGGATCACATTTTAGAGTGCATAAAGGCAACTATAAAAAAAGGTTACTTGCTGAGCAGTGATAATTGATACAACAGTTTACTAACATTCAGCTGCTGAGAAATGTGTCAGTTAATGTAGTACATTGTAACAATTCAGAGCCCAGTTTAGATTTTTGACCAGCCAGACAAACACCAAAGAGAACCAGTTTAGTTCAACCTTCAATTTTAGAAAAACAGTA